>NC_031768.1:112079239-112080396 GCF_001522545.3 Parus major
CCCAGGTAATGGCACAGTTACAGCTTACCATTAGAGTACTCACATTTGTATAAAGCTGTGCCATGGTTTTAAAGGAGTTTGTTGATTTTGTGCATGCCACGGTTCCTTCTGTGCTGGTCGTCAGTCTTCTGGTGGGCTTGTGATGCAAAGTAGTCGTCCTCACCTTTGAATTTTTTACTTGTATCTTCAGCGCATGCCTTGCTCTTCTTGTTTATTGAGTCTGAGTTGTTTTTAGCTAATATTGCAGTTTGCAAGTTCCACTGAAAGTTGGCATTTTGTTCTTGACGGTGCTTGTTATTTTCCTGCCTTTGCTGTCTTGCTTATTTTACCTGCCCATCTTGTTACAATGGTACCTGTTATAATTGCTTGTTACAATTACTCGGTACAATATTACTTGTGACCTTTTGTTACATCCCACTCCGCATTCAGATGGCGCTTTTGTGTTCCTCTGAGGGGGAATATGAGGGTCATTTGAGGGGATGCAGGTACCCCGTGTTCCTGTAGGGTACATGAGGGTCTCTGAAGGAGTGGTGTGTGTCTTGGGTGTTGCTGAGGGGACACACAGGTCATTTGAGGGGATGCAGGTACCCCGTGTTCCTGTAGGGGACATGAGGGTCTCTGAAGGAGTGGTGTGTGTGCTGGGTGTTGCTGAGGGGACACACAAGTCATTTGAGGGGATGCAGGTACCCCGTGTTCCTATGGGGTACATGAGGGTCTCTGAAGAAGTGGTGTGTGGTGTGCTGGGTGTCGCTGAGGGGACACACAGGTCATTTGAGGGGATGCAGGTGTCTCGAGTGTCGCTGAGGAAGCGTGTGGGACTCTGAGAGGCACGTGGCGTTCCGTGCTCGTGTCTCTGAGGCGGTGGCAGATGCCCTGAGTGCCACTGACGGGGAGGGATGCGGCTTTGCCGCGGCTCGGTGCTGGGGATGCGGGCGTGCCCTGATGGACGCGGGAGGGCCGGGCGGGTTCCCGTCCTGCGGCCGCCGCTCCCGACTGGCAACGCAGGGGGACGAGTCCCGCCCCGGAGCGGAAACTTCACTTGAAAGTTAAGTGGACATTCAAAGTAATTTTGAAGGGCCAGAAAGAAACAGTTTTGGCCCGAAATCTCAGGTGATCTGCAAGGGACTGGATGAAAGTAAAATCTAAAGTAATCTCTA
>NC_031768.1:112080496-112196785 GCF_001522545.3 Parus major
CCATTGGCAGAAGCCGTGGGACGACGAGGCAAGTGCGGCAGCGGCGTCGAGCTCAAGAGTGGAACGGCGAGGCAAGAGCGAGCTTGGAGCTGAAGAGGGGGCACGAGAGGCCCTCTGGGCAAAGGACCTTCCTGGCATGGCCAGGGCACCTACAGGGTGGGGTCGAGGGGGAGCGCTCTGTGACTGGTGGCTTGAGGATCTCGCTTGTGGGGCTGTTGACTGGCAGTTCCCTTGGGGAGCTGGAGCTTCTCAGGCCTGAGTGTGTGTCATCGTCCATTGGCAGAAGACATGGGACCACAAGTAAAGTGGCTAATAGAGACTCAATTTTAATTTTTAGCTCACTAAAAGTATACGTTTTGCCAACTGGTTGCCTTTAAATCTACTGAAGGTGTATTTTTTTCAGGGAACAGGGATGTTTTGATTTTGCTTTTTTGTTGTGATGCGGGATCTGCAGTTGGTCTAAGTATCCAGCACTCTAGTCAAAACTAATAAAAATATTGTCTGACGGGATCTTTGTTCTTGCCATAATCATTCAGGTATCACACCAGGGTTTCCAATCACCATGGTCATATTTCGATGGACAGGTTCATTAGGAAGGAAGAACATGTCTTTGCTCCCAGGCTATGTATGTACCGTTTTTCCCAGGATTTGAATATATGTTTTGAGAAAAAATTGCAGTTTCCAAACATGCAGTGAAGAAGTTTCAGGCAGTTCACACTTTCTACATGCAGAAAAGTACTCATATTTTGTTTTCTTCAAGCTTTCATGAAGACATCAATGTTTTCTTTCACATGAAGAAGTCTAAGTCGTATCACTGATTTGTGTTTTTTCTGTCTCATTAATTTCTCTTTTCTTGCTGGCTCAAATCCCTGTGTTTTCTTAATGCAGCACAGTCTCCTCCTCCTGCTTGTGTGTTTTTTCTTATGGTCCTGTTACAAATGCTCTGCTTAAAATTCAGTAGATTTTTTTCCAGAAAGTCTGAGAGGTGAACTTCTGCGTTCTCAAGTTCATACACTGAGAATGTACTGATTTCTCCTCCTCTAGCTGGTGAGATGCCCTGGCTACTGAATAGAATTGATGACTAGAGGAACTGGAAATGCAAATGCACTTTGGTTTAAGGTTTGATCAAAGTTCAGCTGTTTAAAGGGAGGCACAAATGCACTCTCCTCCAAACAAAAGAAGTCTTTCCTCTCCCTTTCTCTCGTTTCCTTTTCAGATAAATTTCCTTTCTTTTTGGAAACCTCGTTTGGTAGGGTACAACTCTGTATGGACACTTTTTGGTTTTTTACACAGAAGTGCTCCAATAACATTTCAAACCTGGATTAATTAAGTCAGAAATAAGGTAAGCTCAGTTCCTTAAAACAATGCCAGGCTTTGTGTCTAAATTAAAAGGGATAAACCTAAATCCCTGTGTTTTTTGTCATCTTTGGCATGATATATTGAGTTTGCTGCACACAGCATCAGTGCTGCATTATATAAAGAAGAAGTGCTGTTTTTCACATTTATCAGTGCATGGAAAGTTTTCCATGACACTCTTAGAGTAGAACACAGTGGAAAAGCAAGATGGCATTTTACATTTGATGTGCCAGGGGCTATTACTTGGAATAGGTACAGGTCTTTTTCCCCCTCATCTTGGATCTAGAGTTGAATCTCCAAGCCCCCAGATTTTTTTGATTTACAGTTTCCCTGCAAGCTTGACTGGGAAAATGAATTATTAAGAGACCTTTAGTGTACAATTAGATCTCAGTGGGATTTAATACAAGCTTCCAATTAATTTTCTCAAGATTAAGGATCTGTTTGAAGAACTCAAATTTTGGAGGTATTTGTTCTCATCATGTGTGTAGTATGAGACTGTACAGCAGATATAAATAAAATCCTCTTAGAACAGTGGACATGGAAGCATAATTCAAAAATAGCACAGCACCAAACATTTGCATATGCTAAATGCCAGTTTGAAACATGGAGTGTGTAGGGGAATGATTCGTGAGTGTAGCATGAAAATAATGGCTTTATTGCTTGAGAAAATTTCATTAGCTTTAGAAATTGCTTTATTTTCATGAGGCTTCAGTGATGTAACCCAAGCAGCAAAAAGCATCAGAGGAACTGGCACTATACAATGAAAAATGTCCCCAAGTTTCAGTGCACTCTGTAACACACCAAGACTATGTTTATTAAAACTACATTTTCATCCTAGAGGCCACTTGTTTGACGATATGACCCAGATAAAAAAAACCCACACCTGTGACCTCTCTGTGCTGATGTTTAGGTCTGTAGTTTGTGTTTGTGCCGTATCACAAGTTAAGTGAGAAGTGGCAATAGTGGTATGAAACCAAACTTGTTTCAATATTATGTGGAGGTTAGTTGGGATTTGTCTGAGGAGTAGGGGGCTGCAACCAGTTGATAAAACTGTTTGGGTAGATACAGTCCAATTCCATGTAGCTCGAAATGTGATATGGGAGGACAAAACTGAACACTATCTTCAGCATCCTGGCATCCTGCACCCCTCGGTACTTAGCTATAAGCTCAGGCCTGCTCCAGTTTGCATCCAGCTGCCAGAGTCTTACTTCATGCCATTTGTTTTCACCTTGAAACAAGCTGACAAACTGCAAACATGGTATTTGCAGGGGTAAAGCTGGAGAGATGCTGCTTAGCACAGCTCTAATACCTAGAGGCTCTCCCAAAATGAGGGAAGTTTCAGGCACTACCAAAGCCATATTTGCTGGAGTGTCTTTGTGCTCCCAGCTTGGCACAGAGCAGCATCCCTGAAGGATGCCAAGTCTGAAGCTTTTCCCTGGCTTGCCTGTGCATTGCAAACAAGAGTACAGTGTTTACTTCACTCACTGCTGGTCTCTGTGGGGAGAGTTAAACACAGAAAGTGCCAGAGCTGCTGAGTTCCACATAAAACAGCGGGGAAAGGATGGGAGGATGCAGGGGAACCAGCAGTCGGAAGTGGGATGGTTCGAAGCAGCCCAGATAAAACTTCCTGAGGTGGAGTCACTCAGAGATACCCAAGGGCAGGGACACCCCACCTCTTCCTCCACAATAGATTTTCTGCACTGATGGGCTGGTGAATCCCATTAACTCTTTCAGGCTTAGGAATTTTTCTTACTTTTAAACCTACTAAAATCTATGACACATTTCTTACTGAAAAAGATTCAGCTATCTTTATTCATTAATTAATGAATCTTGATGAACACTGTTGGGGGCTGACCTTACAGCACAGAAATCCAAGTTGGTTCTGGTTTGTATCTAGAAAACCTGTATGTGCCAGACTTCTGTTCCCTTCTTTATTTATATTGTAAATCAGGCAGAAGAGGCAAGAAAAGTTGCTCTGAACTGCACAAGCCTTTTAAAGTGGATTCTGTTCTGGTTTATGATAACTTAATATTCTTTGGGAACTGAATTTGAATTTTGGGACAAAAAATTGTCTTTGGGTCCTATTTTTGCCAGGGTATTTATGTCCAGTTGGCACCCATTAAAATTACTAGTCTTGCAATGCAAAGGGAAGCAGAGAAAGCAAAATTAATTAGTTTCACTTCCGACTCTTTCATTTCCTGGCCTGATGTACAGAGTTAAGGTACTGAATGAGTCTACCCACCCCAGTTGTTTCTCACTTCAGTGGCAGGAAAAGAAAATCAGTAGTTTAGGCTGGAAAAGAAGACAATATTTTGGTGGCTGAATTCTCCATGGGGGTTTTCAAAATTATTCAAAATTACTTCTCCTTGACCAAGCATAGTTACAGAATTTTCTCCTTCAAAGCAAACTTAATTTAAATTTTTTAAAGATTTTTTTCAAGTTTTTCTCTTCCCCTCTCCCCACCTATAACAAGGGGTTTGATCACTTGCTTAGCTGGAAACATGACTTACAAATTTGATTTCTTAGACTGATGCTTTCCAAGGATCTGTGTCAGCTCCCTTGTCCATTTTTTCAGAGGGGCTCACAGAGAATTCCATCAAAAATATTCCACAAAAATACCATCATTATTTGAGCTTTTATTCTGAGTATCTGCTGAACCTCCCACAATGGGATGAGATCAGAATTTCCTCTTTTATCACTTACAGACAAATTCCTGCCAAATAAATGCTCCTAGATCTGGGTAAGTGCTCAAGGCCAGCTCAGCAATGCAAGGTGCCTCTAATTTTCCTTGTAAACACCTCATCAGATGTTCCAGCAGCTGTCCTGAAATGCCCTGACCACAGAGATAATAGTTTTATCAGAGGGGGGACACGGTTCCATCTGCTTCTCTTAGGCTAATTTACAGAACTGGAAATGCTTCTTTGCTTCCATTTTCCTTTCAGTGACCACCACACCTATTAATGAAATGTATATTTCTGGGCAATTTTCCACATTGTTCAAGGTTAATGGAACAGCAGGAAAACAAACTTACTCTGTTGTATGTCCTACTCTGTACCTGTCCTAAGAGCTTTGATAGCAAAGTACTGTTAAAAATTGTGCAACTGTTAAAAATTGTGCAACACTGGACAATGAGAATTTAGAATTTTTTATAGAAAAAGGAATTCTTTGTGTCACAAGGTTTTCATGTTCTGTTAAGTCTCTTCTGACATCTGTGAATGCAATCTTTGACTACAAAATACCCTCAAACTGCACCAGGGGAGGTCCAGGTTGGACATGAGGGAGATTTTCTTCACTGAAAGGGTGGTCAAGCATTGGAATTATGTGGCGGTTTTAGTTTGAACTGGGCAGAAACACTAATTTAGTGTAGTTTTGATTTGCTAATTTGAGTTTCTTTGCTAATGCACTAAATAATGTGGTGGGTTTAGCATTGGCTAAAATTACTAGTGTACTTATTCATTTCTTGCTGCGAGATATAGATTAGGAGGAGGACCAAACAGTGGCAAAACTTAAAAGGTATGAAGAGAACTTTATTAACAGAACTACAAGAATTATAAGAATCAGAATAAAACTTTTAGAACACTTTTCCTCCCCTTTCCTGACTTTTTTTTTTCTAACTGGCACTGTAGAGATAAAACTTTTAAATCAGTTAGTAACTTTACCATATTCTTTTATTAGTTCTTGTAGGGAGAGGAGTTTTCTTTTGCTATGTTATGGTGACTTCTCTACAAGAAACAGTATTTTCCTGGCTTTTAATTTCCACAAATAGTAGCTGCTCGGGGAAAGATTTGCAATGGTGAAATTCCTTCTATTTTCACATCTTTCCTATAACTGGGTTCATGGGTCATGTCAACTTCTAGGGTATTATTTTAAGGATGAGCTGTTCAAAAGGAAAGGTTCTCTTCATCTATCTCTGCCATCATCTTCATTTCTAAGAAAAAGTTTTCTTTTTTTCTTTCAAAAAAGAAAGAAGGGCAAAAGGTCTTCATCACTGTTATCTTTCTGTTCAAGCTTCTCATGGGATCACAGCTCCTTCTGTATTTACTTTATCATGGATGCCTCTGCTCACGTCTACAGTTTGAACACTCCATCCCTTTATTTTTTCTCATGAATTAAACGAGGTATCTTAGTGTCATAGTCCATCTCTATGGCTTTATCAAAAGAACTTTCAGCCCTAATACTAGGGCATTTCCTCATTTTCTTTCTATCTGGGACTAGACTTTTCCTTTATTGACTTAGGTGTCTTCACTTTGTGTTTTTCATTTCTTTGAGAGAGGATCAGGGTCTGCAGGTCTCCTTTGTGCAAAGGAAGGGTTAGTATCTTGTCCAGGCCTGCAGATGGTCGTGGGCAGTGGCAGAAGCAGTCACCGCGATGGGTTTCGGGCCGCGCTGGGCCTCCCACTCTGCCCGGCAGCCGCTGGGGAGGGGAAGCCACTCCCGGGGTGCAGCGGAGCCCGGCTCGGCGCGGGCCGATGGCGCGGGCAGGGCTCGGTGTTAGCAAGATGTTATCGGCTGCGAACTGGCCTAGCTTCGGCCGGGGCCCTGCGGCCTCCCGTCCCCCGCCCAGCACCCGCTGGGGCCCGGCCCGGCACCGCCAGGCCGCGGGGGCTGCGGCCGAGCGGGGCCCCAGCAGCGAGCTCAGAGCTTTTTCAAGGCCGGAAGAAAGAGAGAGATTGCCCTGGCTTGCCTGTTTTTAAAATGTAGAATTCACAGGGGCGGACCCAGCTTCTAAGTGGTTTAATGGGATGCCAATTCTCAGAGCTAGCCAGCTATTGGTCTTTTCCAGGCACAGAGGAAGCTCTTAGCCGCTTCTCTCAGAAAAATGGTTTCTGTAGGTGGTTTTCTTTCTTTACCAGGTATCAATCAATACAAAACCAGCACAAAGGGACTGCTCAGGGAAGTGGTGGAGCCACATCCCTGAAAGGGTGTAAGAAACCAGTGGATGTGGCACCCATTGCTCTGGTTTGATGTAATGGTCTTTGGTCAAAGGTTGGATTTGATGATCTTGGAGATCTTTTTCTACCTTAATTATTCTGTGGTACGTGGTCCTCCTGCTCTCAGTGTTACCTACTGTTCATTAATGTCCCTTTTGAAATATTGCTGACTTTTGAACCAAAGGAAACCACTTAGTCTATTAAGACTTAAGGTTCTGAAGTAGACCACAGCCCTTGCTTCAAAGAAGTGTCTTTGAGTGTGTTTGATGTCATCGATTCTCCCCAAATTAGTGCAATTTCAGTGAAAATATGGCTTTCCAGAGTCCTGTGAATTTTTTTTTCTACATACAGGTATTTTTTCACCAGTTATTCACCAAACTCAATAGTCATGGTAAAATATTTACACATTTGTCATCACTAAATTTGAAGAGTCCAACACTGTATTTACTGCTGTTTTTTCCTGCCACAATTTTCTTCTGATGTAACATCTGGTCACACCTTTATCACTTCCTGTCCCACTGTTATCTCCTTGGAATGTATTTAGGAAAAGAGTCTGACAAACCCTTAACAAAGTCTATTTTTGTGAGCATAGAATACACACTGATGGAGAAAGAATGCTGCACACAGTGAGACATTACAGCCCTATATTGGGGAAATAAAACATATTTAAGATTATTTCCTATCTTCTTCAGTGTTGCTTTGAAGAGACAGTTTTCCAAGGCAGGAAATTGCTACAGAGAATGGATTTTGCTGTGAAAATCTGGGCAGGTGCATAACGTATATTTATCTATGATTCACTATTTTCTGGTAATGTCCTGAGGCATTTTTGTGATTGATCACTTTTTTCTCCATTTTTGTGAAGCATCCAGAGAGTTCTGATATTGGAAAAATAATTTGGATGTTACACAATTATGTCCCATTATGGGCTGTGCTCCATGATGGAGATTAATCTGCAGTGGGAGGATGCCTGGTGTGAGCTCATTAGATTCTCTCTGCTAGCTGGGAATGGAATTCAAATAAAAATAGCAATAACTCTCCACTCTCTCCCAGTCCATTTCAGTGCTCACTGAGTAGCTCTCTAGGAATATCTGCATTTCCCTGGGTTTCCCTATGTTAAAGAAGCATTAAATCGGGGGGGTTTGATGGTTGCATATGAAATGGGACTGACAGAAAGGACAGGTAAAATACAAAAATAGAAGAATTATGAATATGACAACTGCTCTCACAGTTCTGCATTTCCTTTGCTTTTGCTTGATTATCTGTTCTGTTAAAAGTGGATTTTATGCTGAATGAAACTGGGGGGAGGTGAATCCAACTTTTCAAGTGTTGTGAGGGTAAAAAAAATCACGTATCCAACTTTAGGAAACAGGACTTGGTTAGTCATGCCTTGTGCTGTACCCACTGAAATATTCTCTGCTTCAGTCTATTTGAAAAATGTAGATAAACTACCCCTCAACACCCAGAAATCCCAGTAAGTCTTCAGGTGATGTCATCCTTTTACAAACCAAGTAAGGGAATCTAAAAATGCAGTATCAGCAGTATTATTTTGGATATTAAACTTGCAGCTGGGTACAGTCCACTTCACTGCCATGAAATAATTCAAACTGCTTCCAAACCTATTTATAAGGCAACTGTTTCAGCTATTAAGTGGGACAGTTTTTCATTGCTTATTTCATCTGGAATTACTGGGTTTAAAAAAAACCCAAAACCCCTAAAAATCCACTAAGCTATTCCCTTAAAACATTGCTCTTCTGCTTTCTTTGGTTTTATAAAAGATTGCTGTTGTAAGAGACACCAGGTTCAAAAAGGCAAAGAGATTGTTTTTCATCAGCATCGTGACAGTTGTTAGGAAAAAGAAAAAAATCCAGAGGGGAGATTTATGGAAAAGAAGAAAAGGCCAATTTTATCAGTGAATTTTGTTTACAGGCTGATAAACAGAGCTGCTATCTGGCCACTGGAATCTCTGCCTGGGTTTGGTGGAGATTGAGCACATTTCCAGTGCCTGCTGCAGATCCTGGAGGGGCTGCACGTAAGCAGGGTCACGTACACAGGGAACACTCCTGCTTTTCCCTCAGCCACGGAGCCTGAGGCTGGCACAGAGCTTTGCAGTAAGAAAGCAAACTCCAAGGCTGCAAACTGCATCAGCTCTGGCTCTTTCAACACACCTCATCTGACACTGTAACATAATTCCTCTTCCATTGTGGAGTACCACACAGCTTTTAAAAATATTAAGAAAATTATTCAGAGCACTTGGAAAAAACACTCCCTATGTGTAGCATTGAGCTCCTTTTTGATTTTGGTTTGGTTAGGGTTTTAATGCTTCCCAGCAATGCTCTCTTTTCCAGGTTCAATTAAAAGTTGCACTCAAGTTTGTATCTTAGCTGATTCTCCCACTGTGGTTTTGTTATCTAAGTGCCCTGCACAGCAGCAGAAAAGACAGCAGTGAGTGATATATTCCAGGTGTGCTCTCTGGATAAGAATAAATGGGAATCTGGTCAGTGTAGAGGAACTGTTCCTTTTCAGGATTTTAATTGAAACATGTTAAATAAGCACAAAATTAACTGGGAAAAACAGGATTTGGGATACGCCTTTTTAGGTACCCTCTGAGACTTTAATATAATGTGGCTGTAGAAAAACATTTTAAAGTGTTTTTCACTTGGAAGGCCTTTGCATCATCAAGCATTGAGAGATAAACCAGCAGCAACAGGAAAATTTAGTGTCAACAACAGCCACTTGCAACATTTTCACTTACATTAGGATGGTACTCAGTGCATACTTGATGTCGCTGGATAACATCACTCTGTGCTTCATGGGATATATTTTTTCTTTTTTATCTTGTGTTTTGCTGGGCCTAATGAGAGCCATGTCTTTTGAGTTAGTGTGCAAGTAGTGTTTACAGTGGTGCAAGAAATCCTTAATCCTTATTTTTTACCAAGTTGTTTTTTTTTTTTTTAATCCAGTTCACTGAGACACCTTACTGATCCCTTCAAATGAAGTTTTTTCTCAGCCTTTTCTTCCCCTCACATTTAACAATGCATATACATATTTAGGAATACCTAAATATATACATGCATGGATACAAAAATTCACCAAAAGAAGCTGTGGAAGAGTCATGGCTGTGGGTGATTCATGCCCAAAACCTGAGCTCTTGGAGCAGCTGCAGCTTTCTTTGCTGGATATAAAAGGCAGGACCCCCCAGTACTACTGTAATTCACTGTAATTAACAGAAGGTGATGGCTGCTGTGGTTGGAGGAGGGTGGGAGTGAACCTATATCTCATGGTTTGGAGACTCTGTAGAGCACTGAACTGGGGAGTAATTCCTGAATATATTTTATATTTAGCCTCTTGTCCTTTATCATTCAGCACCCATAAATCCCATTATTTTCTCTCTAGTTACCTCAGGGAACTCCATTAACTCAAGACATAATGCATTAAACTTCAGTAATCTTAGAAAATGTGTCATCTTGGATGGAATAACACCATATCACCAATTACCACTTCCATGGTATTCCCTTCTAATCTTGCACCTGATCATGAAAGCATCACTGAAGAAGCAACTGAATCAAGAGCACTCACATACATATATATGTGCTTTGTGTGAAGTGTGTAAAAAAAGTATCAAAAACGTTTAAATTTCTGTGATATTTATCTTTCTCCTTCTGTGTTCTTTTCCTTCTCTAAAGGGTTAACTCACAGTGTACTTAAGCTTGAGCTCAGATTTGAAATTCAGAATATTCAAGTACTGAGAAAAGTCTGTATTTACTAAATTGAAGCTTGAATGACAAGAATTTTATGATGTCATTATCCTAAAATGCATCAACAGCAATGTCCACTGTGCATTAAACACCTGCAGAGAATTAGGATGTGTGAACTTTTTATGAAATAGTTTGATCAACAACTAAATAATGTCCTTTGTTTGCTTCATTAATGGTTTTGACAGTGTAACTCTTACTTATTTTTTATCATTTAACAAGAAGTGGCCAAATGTTGGAAATTGTTTTCCCTTTATGTACACACTATCTTGAGACTGTTCTTCATCCTCCATATCTCCTCCTGCTTTTCTTTCCACTGAAATTTATTTCCCACAATTATTTTTGTGTAATGAATAATAATCCTTTCTGCATGTATCTAGAAGTGAAACTAAATGCAAAAGCAAGGTTTTAGGTGCTAGTCTTATAGAAAACAGGTGTGTGTGGTGTTTAGGAAGTGCCTTTTTTGGGACTTGAAACAAGAACCCTTTATGTAAGGCACTAAGAAGTTCCCCAATAAAAAGAATCCAAATTAGAGCACTTTGCAGTACAACAAGAAGAAAAACCTTGCAGATATAAGTGTTGCATATAAAGAGAATTTGCTGCAGAAATTAAGTGATTATATGTGTTGGGTTGCTGTAGCTGCAATCAACAATTTGCAGAAACCACCAGTGATTGTTTTTGTCCTTGGTCTTCATTTCGAAGGAGCAGGTGCCTCCTTCAGGTAATGGTGAGGGGCTCCTAAAGGACTCAGTGGAAAGAGTGAGGTTATAAAAGACCCTCAGGTCCCTTCAAGTTAAAGAGACATTCCTGAAGCTTAAAATATCCTTGAAGTGTGCATTTACAATTTTATTTAAAAGTAGAGGCTTCTTGTCAGGAACTTCTTTGGTACAATTAGATGGCCAAACTAATATTACTAATTATTGGTGGTTTGAGACCTGATCAAGAAATTGTCTCAGAGGTAATAAAACCAACAGAATTTTTTTAAATATCTGTTTGGTAGACCAACAACATATGAGGAGTATGTATTTCCCACACCTTAACATATTGTACTTTCCTGAGGAGAGCACAGAGGCAAAATATCTGATTAAAAACAAAATAAACAAAATAACAAACTCATATTATCTCCCCAAGACAACCCTTAGCCATGAAAACTTGAAGCCTGGTCTGACAAATGTGAAGTCCAGGGCAAGCATATGGAAGAAAACCAAAAGATTTCAGGTCAGATCATTGGAAATGTCACTTATCTTGACCTTGATTGCAATCATTAATAATTGTTACAAGGCTCATGTTGTTTTTAAGGAATGCAGTAATAAAATTTCAGCTCCCTGGAACTGGAACCAAATATTGCATTTAATGTGGGAAGGCTCTTTCCTTGGAGATTGTGCTGCTTGCATAGTAAATAAGGCTTGACATCCTTGGTTTCTGGTTGAAACATGGCTGGAATGTTTAATATTGTTGTTAAAAAGAACATAAAAGTAACTTTCTTCTTAGGAAATGAAAAGGGAACTTGATTATATAATAGGTTTCCATTTTTTAATGGAAGTAAATTTCTTTTTTGTTGTTACTTTATGTGATCATTATTATGAATATTGTCAATTTTTACAAGTTCAACACCAAAATGCATTTGAATGGTTGCAGCTTTCAGCTGAGAACAGCACTATGATTTGTGACAGGCAGCAGGAACTCTTTCAAACTTACTGTCCTTGCTATACCAGGCCAAATCTCAACTCCAATAAATTCTTTTGAGACCTCCAGAATGCCCATGAATGCTGTTTTACTGAACTAAGATCTTAGAATTTCTTTTAAAAGTCTTTTAAAAGTCTTTTTAAACTACCCATATTGGGTAGTTAGGGTGGTAAATGGGTTTGCAGAATACTATATAATGAAAACTCAGAAAATCTGGATATTCTTTAAGTCCTCCTAGAAATAAAAATCTTGTACAGAATGATGTATCTCTACTATAGAATTTATTACTGGACTTGAAATACCCTAGAAGGGTGATCAATTCCTTACACCTTCCACACATGCTATTTTCAGTAGGAGGTGTAGATGGACTCTTTTTCTCTAGGCAAAATGCACCTGTGAATTTTTCTTTTCCTTATCATCACGTCCCAGACCAGAAGTGATTACCTGAATTGTGTAATTCTCCAGCTTTTAAACTGGGCTTTAACTTCCAGTCCCAGCTTGAATTCCAGTTTCTCATGCCATGTGCTCACATCCTACAACTCCCTTCCCCAAGAGAGTGGAAAACTGGTGGTCAGAGGCCAAAATTCTCTTTATAACAGAGCACAGGGTTGGATTTCATTTTAGAGGCCTTTCCCAACCTAATTCTGTGATTTTTCCAATCTGATTCTATTATTCTATAACTCATTCAAAAAACAGTTTATGAGGAACAATAAATAGCAATCCAGACTTCTCCAAGGCGGATTCCTCTTGGATCTAAGGAAGCTTATGGCAACAGCCCACACTTCCAAAACAAATGCACCTCTTACTGTCTCTGTCTCCCTCTTCATAATCTTCCTTAGAGAGTTTCTGAAGGAGGATTCTCTTCTGCTTTTGAGAAATTTCTGACAGGTCTTTTCTGAACCCACTCCTTTCTTTGAAACTGGGATTCCTGCTTCCTGAGGCCCATGGATCTGTTCCATATTTCAAGTGCAATTTTCAATCCTGTTCAGGGATCTTCTTTTTTTTTGCATCTGTGTCATGTTTTTGTTTGGTTGTTTGCTTTGGGTTGTGGCTTTCAGTTTGGTTTGTTTTTTCCATGCCATAGTAAGACAGCACTGTCATTTTTGTAACCTTTATAAATGTTTTCCTTTTATGAATGTTTCCATTTATAAATACCATCTCTGTTGTAGCACAGCGATGTAATTTCAAACTAATCCAAGTCACTGCGTGATCTCCAGACACTTTAGAGATAAACATGAGGCCTTGGGAACTTCTGTTGCAACTCAAAAGTAGCACAGATGAGTATCAGCATGATCTGAGTGTTGACACAAGGCTTTTTTTTTCCCTTTAAATGCCCTGGAATGTACTTCTTGAGGGCTTCTTCAACTGAATTATATTAGAGCCTCCCACCTCCACTTTTACTCACTGATAAAAAATTGGCTGTTGAGCATTTCTGGGGGAAGATGAAATGGAATTGTTACTGATTTATGTGTACTGTCTTCATTTACTTGGCTATGTTAGATTGAAGAGTTGTTTATTGGTCCCTGAGTTCCATTAATCAGCATTCCTCCTTCTCACACCCGTGGAGGGCCCTGTGCCTACAAAGCCCTTGTTTTAAATGTGTGCAACTCAGGGGGCCTCAGGAGAATCATAAAACCATCCTGGTTTGTGATTCTCTCCAGAAGGAAGGCCAAAGTACAGCTGTCATTTGTGTCTGAGTAATCAAAAACCATAGTAGCATTTTCTGTATTTTTATGGTGGTACCCATCTATATTTATTTTTCAGTACAGATCTTTAGCAATAGTATTTGCAAATTCAAGGATTCTCTAGTAAACAATAGCACTGACAACATTTTACCTGTTCCAAATGTACTGGAAGAGGGGAATCTGTCAAGGAAAAACTATCCTTCAGCTGCAAAGCTATGAGCTTATGACATCAATTTTCAATTGCCAATACATAGATTGGCATGAAAATCATGATCCCACCCCATTTTTTTTTTTTTTCAGTTTTCTCCTTACCCTGGCTGGGGTGTTCTTGCATAGTGTGGGGGATCAAGATTCACATGGCATAGGGACCTCCTGAGCCTGGTTTGTTCCTACTTTAGAGAAGCCTGTTGAAATCAGCTCAGAGAAATGGCAATCAGGCTGAGAGATGCATTGCAGGGGAGTCATTGCTGCTGCCAAAATATTTGCAAGGAGCCAAGAGTAAAACTGGGTGGCAAAGGGCTTCCTCAAGCTGGAGAAAGATGATTTTAACCTCAGATATATTTGTCATGGCTCATAACAGTGGGATCAGTTTTGAGAATCTGCTACTGGCAAGGAGAAGACAAAGGGATGAGATTTTAATTACAAGCATATTTATTAATGGGTACAGCGACATGATAGGAAGAAAATGAGTTTTCATTTCTAACACAGCTGCATTATTAATCATGAATGATCCTAAGGTTACAAATGGGAATCTGTCTGCAGGCAGAAGGCAGAAGAGATGATTTTTATTAAATATATTGAGCCAATTTCTGTCCCCTGACATAAGCTCACAGATTCCCTGGAACTCCATGGGAGGCCTACACTTGCATTGCAAGGCATAATTTTAATCCATACTCATTAATCATAATTAAGATTTCAGTTCAAGAATGGCCTGAGGAATATGTAGTTGAGATGGGATTACGGCCAAGGTAATCTGCTTTATCAATATGCATTTCCTAAGGTACCTCATAAACTGCCTCCTAATAAAAAATTAAGAGTGTTCAATTTAGTTATTTTCAATCCTGGAAGGATAATAAGAACAGGCTCAACTTCAGTTCCAAAGTGTTCAACACCTGCAATTGAAATACACTTAGAAACCTTAAATATGTATACTTTAAAGATTTCATACAGATACAATGATTTCATCATTTCAAATGAGTACATTTTGATGATAGGGATGCAACATAGCTGAGTCATCTAAGAGATTTCAGACGTAATAGAAGCTCTTCATAAAGTTTCACTAAGGATATCTTAGGAGATGGCTGTGCTAACATATACATATATTTTGAATATGGTGCTGTTTATGCTCTGTTACCTTTACAGACTCTTAAATGTAAGACAGAAATATTTAGGACAATTTGTTCTGAAAACCGGAACCAGTTTGAAAGGCTGGACATGAGGAAGAATTTCTTTATTGCAAAGGGGGTTAAGCATTGAAGGAGCTGCCTGGGGACGTTTGGAGTCCCCATCCCTGGAGGTTTCCAAGGAAAGACTGGATTTGGCATTTAGTGCCATGGTTTAGTGACAAGGTGGGGATTGGTCACAGGTTGGACTCAATTATCTTGGATGTCTTTTCCAAGCTGGATGATTCAGTGAAGACCTGGAAAAGAGCTCCTAAAAGTTAAAAAAAGATGAATTCATGACTTGCTGCATAAAAATGAGACTGGAATTATTTGGATCTAAATTCTCTTTAAGGCAAAGGTTTAGAAGGGGTTGCAATAAACAGTTAAAAAATGGTGTAAGTTTAATTTAATAAACAATATTTTTATTAACAATTATCATTGAAGAATATTACACATTGCCACTGAGGCACAGATCTCTAACCTATCCTGACTCAAATCTGACTGATAGTTAACATCTAAAGAATTATTGAATTATTGCAGAAAGCTTTCCTTTGGAAGCAGGATATGCAGGGACACTTGTGATGTATTTGAATATCATAAAGTGCCTTCTGATGCTGTAAATATTTATTGTTTAATTACATTGGCTCAGCAAACCTGGGTGTTTAAAGCTGGACAAACTCCTGCCTGTGAGGTGAACAGTGTCCAAGCCATGCAATGGCAGAAGCAGATAAAATTGAAAATGGAAATAAAATGGAAAATGTTCTTTGGAAACAACTAATGGCTAAATGAAGCAAGAAGAGACTTTTTAAAGAAGGGGATGATAAAAAAGAAGTGGATGGAGGAAAGAGGCATTTACTGGGTAAGCACGGAGAGGTCCCTGACCACAAAAACATTAAAAATCACAAAACTCATTGTTATATTCAGCAGGATGGTAAAAACAAGATCACCTATATTTTTAAATCTTGTCCCTTCTTCAAGTTTTCATGCTCATACCTTTACCATTCTGTCTAAAAACCATGGTCACACCCTTTCCATCCCAGTAATAAATTATTGCAGTCAAATCAAGGGACTGGATATGACCAGGAAAAAGAAGTAACTGAGCCAATTCATTTTTCAAGTAGTTCACTGCAGAGTGTGGCTGTAGCAGAAAGAAGCAGGAAAATTTCTCAGCTGAAATGTTTTTAATAATTCACTGCCATCAGTGCTTCTATTAAGATATCAGTAAACAGGTTTAAAAAAATAGGTAGGGATGATAGGTAATTGTGTGTAGGCCTCATATAATGTGGCAGAGTCATTTTTCCATGCTGCCCCAGAAAATTATGGGATCCAGGCTGAAATCCTGTGTCCCCTAAAGTCAGTTCCAAAGCTCCAACTATGTAATTCCTATGTTGTAGAGAGTTATATGAGATCCAGAATTTCCTCACTGACCAAAAGCCTTAATTTGGACTATTTTGTAAGAATATAAAGCAGTACAGGAGACATCGGTGCCATTCTTGCAATTCTTCCAACCTAAGGTTGCAGCTTTTATTTTCAACTTCTTTAGGCCTGAATTTTTTAATACCACATTTGGAGACAGAATCTTTAATCAGTTAGAAATTTTCATTAAAATAAACTGATATTTTTACAAGGTTTTCTTTTATTTCTGTGACATGTGTTTTCACTTCCTCTTTGAATTTTTACTTCACCCTTTTGAGCAGGATGAATGATTACCCAGAAAATCCTGATTGTACGAAACTTCCGTAATGCAGATGGGAAGCAGACATCCCCTTCAGATTTCAAATACAAGCTAGAAATAAATAAATCTATCATTAAGTGGAATTCTTTCAAGCTATTTCTACTAAAATAAGAAAATCTCTGGCACCGATGGGTCCAAACTGTTGGAGGGCATTTTCTGTGTCTTACATGACCTACTTTCAAACCCACAAACCTTTAAAATGCCCAAATCAGGGATTTTATCTAAATACTTTATACTAATGAGGCAATGCAAAAGATTAAAACCTCTATTTACACTAAATTATCCCATTGTACAGAATAGACAGAGCATTTAGGGGTATAATTTCTAATAGCTGTTGTTCTTAATCTTTATATATGGGACTCTAGAAAATAATTCTGTAAGACAATTACAATTAATTTGCTGTTGTCGTATGAGACTACAGCTTTTGGACATACCACAAATCATCTGATATTTAGAAAACAATTTGAATTATAATAGCATCACATGCACAGCAACATCTCTTTTCAGAGCCAGTTTAAGTGAAGTTTTCCCTTCTTTCACCTCTCTTCAGTGTAAAAAGTTAAATTATATCTTCAATTTTGTGGGTTGAGGCTGTGAATAAGAATGTGACTGCTGGTCTGCCTTAAAATTAATATTTTCCAAATTTTCTGTCAAAAATAATGATCCTTAGAAATGTTTTTTTGCCTGACTCTTCTGTTTAGCTTTCAGTTTTTGCATATAATTAAAAGTCTACTAGCCTGAGATTATTTCTGTATTCAGAATAAACATGAAAGGCAGAATATGGATAGTAATTAGTAATTCGTAATTTTTTTTTTTTTTTTATTGCATTGGTCTGCATAACAGTAGTCAGACTATATTCCACTGGAAATAGAATAAAAATATTTTCTTTTAAAATTCAATAATTTTTTTGTTATTATTTTTATGATAAATAAAGTAGGCAAAATTTCATTAAAAACTTTATTTTTTGCTCAGAGAGCAATGTGCAGACAAGATAAAATTAGTGGCAAACATCTTCAATTGTAGATAATCTGTAAGGTCAATGTAAATTACTGGAACTGAGAGGACTTAGCACATGAAACATAAAGGGTAAATATCCACAGTTACAATAAAAATATTCAAGGAATTGTTTTTAAAGTAGTGGGTTTTCCTACAGCATCTACAAATTGCACATTACTGGCTCGTAGTGCAAAAGTGAAAGGAGTTTTGTTTACTTTTTAAGCTGTCAATTGATTAAATATCCTTCTAGTTTCAAGCTAGCTAGGGCAAAACAAAGAAAAAGAAAAAAAGCTGTTTTCTGTGGGAACTGAGAATATTAAATTCCAGAGGAAGAAAGGCAAAAGATTAAGAAAGCCAGAACTGAGGGCAGTGATTTGCCATGCTTTGCCGGTGTCTGGGAAACCTGATTTTTGCCCTGCAAGCATCTTGAAAGCAGGTGCTGACTCACCACCCTGATATTTGTTAATCACAGCATCCATCACCAAATATTAGGGACCTTATTACAGGCTGACACTGGGAGACAATGTTTGCTTTGTTAACTTTGGGGTTTGAAACTTGGCTTTGTATTGCATATAAAAAAATCCCAAACAAACAACTGGGGGTTTGTTAATTTTTTTTGCATGTCCTTGTCTGCCTTAACTGCAGTTTCAGCCTCGAATTTTGCATGCCCAAAGTACCTTTCATGCTGCCAGTGCAGAGAAACTTCACCTTTCAGAGATGCCAATAATAGGGTTTTCCTTTCATAATGATAATTGAATTTAATGGAGTAGGAGCAGTCAGTTTGCACAAAGGGAAATGCATTCATTTTATCAGTTTTTATAACTGTTGTTCTGCTTATCTGGAGAAAATTTTAAAAAATCTGTGAATATATTGACATATATATCTTATTTTTTATGGAGGACTGAGGTTGAGCCACTCCTAAAAATTACTTTGAAGTACCCAGAGCTATAAAACGCAACCTTGGAAAAATAGCTCTTTATACCATAAAGTTTTAAATCACAAATGATTTGTTATTTATACAGACTTAATTTTTATATACAAAAAGCTTTGTAATATGTATAATCCCTGACAGAGTGTTCTTTTTGCCTCATATATATATTACGATGGCAAAAATCCAAGGAGTAAGACATTTTCCTTCTCCAGTGGCATTCTACTTCTTTCCTTCTTGAGGTTGTAACCCTCCTGAACTACTCATCAACTTTAAAAACAAAGAATCAGATGTGAGACTTGTACCAAACTCGAAATTTATTAATTTGCTTTCTTCTCAGTCTTCTTTTTTGGGTGAATAATAGACTTGTGGTTGGCAGAATATGTGTATATTATACATTATAAACAATCAACTTTGTGACAAAATATGGGCAATTAAAAAATTTTCTTTTAGAATAAAGTGGATTTCACACTAGGAAGACTCAATAAGCTGTAAGTTTTGACTTTTATTTTTTTTTTCTTTCCTGGCCTGGTTTCAATAGGTAAAGGGTGTGGTGATCTCACTTGAAGTTTCCATTGAGTGTGTCCAGTTCTCTCTGGGATCATAAACTGCAAGTTAAAACTGGATTTATTTGTACTTAGGAATATAAATTTTGTATCTATAGCTGCATGTATTTGCTGTCTTTATTTTTTTCTAATTCTTCAACTAAACACTTAAAAAATCCAGTTTATGCAGCACTTTAATCTGTCGTTATTGAATTCCTTAATTTTTACTAATGAACCCTTACCCACCAATTGTTCCCATGTATCCTTTACTTCCAATAATTTTAGGGTTTTTTTATAAGTACTGATAAAAATTTCATATGAAAGTAACAAAAGCAATCTCTGTGGGATTTTAAGGAATTTTTGTGGTACACTGCCAATTACTTATTTATAATTTGAATTTTGAAAGCTAATACATAAACAGTGGTAGTTCTCTTTGAAATTTGCACTTAAATTCTCTTTCTTTTAAACAGATACATTTTTTCTTAGAGTTACAGAATGCTTGAATTCCAAATTTTGTCTAACTATAAATTCATATTCAACCATCTTTGTGCAAACCCAAATTCTACATGGTTATTAAGAAAAGTAGATATATAACCAGCTCATAAATTAAATTAACCTATAACAACAAAAAACAACCTCAAACCCCAATCTTTTGGCTCTCATTAACAACACAGAATTTTTGATGAGGAGGCACTGGGAGAGATGTCAATAATTTATAAAAGCCATTTTTAAATCAATGAGAAATGGTAATAATCGGTGAAGAGCAGAAAACTCACCTTGATAATTCAATAAATCTCATCTACATGAGAGAATCAGGAAGCAGCACAGTCACAGGAGGACATGGTAAAGTGTTGATATGAATGCAATATAATGTTAATTATTCATTTTGGAAAGCAGTGCTGGGAGACTCTACACATACCTTTGAACTTAATTAAAACAACTAAAATTAATAAGTACTATTGTCTCTTCCTACAGCTGGCATTGTCACAGATAGAAATTTCTGATGGTTTTCCTCCACATAAAAAATTCTTCCCAACAATCCACAGTTCTCATTCCCACTTAACATCCAGTGAAAATTCATCTTTCACCACGGTTTTATCAGTTGGTCTACAGGTAGCAAATGGCAGCTGCCTTGATCTGAGTTTTGTGCTTTCTAGGAAAAAATTGAAGACATTCATTAATAAAATCTCCCTTAAATATTCAAAGTCTAAATGGTGGCTTAGAATGGTTTCTGATCCTGTATTTTGAAAGCACAGGGCCTCTCTCCCTTACCATGCTCTCTAAGAACTCTCTGTTCCAGGTCAAACAGGAGCTTTTTCCATTCCTTCAGCATCAATTCCTGCACAGCAACAGCAGTTTCTTCGCTTGCCTTCTCTTTTTAAACTGAATTTTTTCCTGATGGCCTGACTTAGACATGTTCTAGGAACACATAGGAGAGTGAAGCATTTGGAGTAGAAGTCCCTGGGCTTTGTAGTTCATATTTAGACACAATGGGTTGTTCACAAGAAGTTTTTCAGCAACAGATCATAAAAGAAATTCTCCTCCCTGTCAAACCAATGTAGAGTTTTGACCCTGTAAACTTTGACTTAAACTCTGAGTGGCCCCAGGTATCATCACAATAAAGTCTATTTGTAAATGGTGTTTTTAGGAGGTTTCTAAGGAACAATTAAGGTGTTCATATTTTGAAATAAAATATACATCAAACTCCCTGTTCACTTGAGATAGGGATGAAAAATCAACTTTTTCATATAGACAATAGATATATACTGAAGTTTCCTACAAGTTTAATACTAGTTCATGACAAAATCATGTAGAAATTGAGCAAAATGAAAACCTTAAATTCTTTCTTTCCCTCTTTTGGCAAGATATAAACTGTCATTCCATTATGTACAGATTTTTCTCCTGCGAGGGAAAAAGAATTGATTGTTTCTCATATTACTGCTGATGGATTTTCCTCAGTGTCTTATTTGTGGTTGCAGGAAGACTGAAATGTTGTGGTGACCTGAATATACACAGGCAGGCTGTCTGCTTTTATTATTTATATTTTCTTACTATTATGTTTTTCATATGTAAAATATGCATGAATGGTAAATCACAAATTTCCTTCAGTTTTGTTTATTGTTCCTACAATAAAGAGTAACAAAAAGAAAAAAAAAAAAAAAAATCCATGAGAATCTACCAGTGTTCAAAGATAGCTCTAAGCAATTTGCAGGGCCCATGTTGCTTTTTAAAACATCTCTGATTTTTGTTGGTTTTCATAGCCTATTTATGTTATACATTTATTTTATATAATAATGCAAAGAGAAATTATAAATAAGCATTTTTAAAATGGGCAAAAGATGCTGAGTAGGGAGCAAAGCAGCACTGTTTGGTTTCCTGTTGTGGAGTTACTTCCATTAATCAGAACTGAAAAATCAGTCTAGACAAAACTTCATTTAATTTTAGAGTGTTACTTATTTTCTTCTTGGGCCAGAGAGTACACACTGAATTTTAGGACACAATTGTCCCATTTGAAGAAAACCTGTCCAATCTATTGTTTTAGGTGGTGATAGCAGGAATCCTGAGTGGTCTTGATTTATAACTGCATGAAATTTTGGCAGTCCTAGCTACCCTTCACTGTGAGTCTTGGGATTTATTCAAGCCAGAACTCAAATTTAAATGTAGAACTTATGAATTTTTATGAAAACAAACTGAGAAAACATCAGAGAAGATCCCAGTGTGTTGGGATAACACGTCAGAGACAGCGAGTCTCATTATTCACTTCCTCTTTTCTCCGTTCCACAATCAGTACAAACACACCAGGAGACAGCTGCAGTGAATCTTCTCAAGTTTTGCATAATGAAGAGAGTTGAGTCAAATTTTTATGTTGATTCAGATAGTCATGAGGCTAATTTTAAAAACTCAACTAATTTACTGAAAAAATTACTATTTTCAGGTCCTAGATATTTCTCCTTTCCCATTTTCACCTCATTTTTCTTTTTTATCCCTTCTTACCTTTGTCACTATGAAGTAACAGAAGAGAAAGGAAGAGGAAGATACTCAAATCTAGAAAATCTAGTTATAAAGTATTTCTTTCAACTGTTCCAGTCAGCTTGAACTTTCAATTGTCAAGTAATTATCAAGTCTCTTGAAGGGCTGGCAAATATAATTGAGTAGAACTTCCAGGATAAGGATATTTTGAAAAGGATTGCCTAAGAAAGAGTTTACACTGAGCCTACTGAATGATGGAGGTATGGGGACAGAAATTCTGAGCCAAAGAAAAGAGAATGAAATATAGGTTTCCAAGACATAATAGAACTGTTCCCCTGTTTCACAAAATTTGTGGATAGGTGGCCTTAAAGAATAGAGCAACTTGAAATACAGCAGTTGAAAATACGAGCTTTTTTTCAGTGTTTTTCTTGGTGACAGTTAGAAAAGGTGTTAAATTTACTGGCATTGAGTGGATTTCTCAACAGCTTTCTTTGGTTTCTGGGTGTTGAAATAAAATGGCACGAGAGCAAGATTAGGCTAGGTCAGAGAACTTTGTTTTGTTGTTGCAGGCTTTCGGCCAGGGAATTTTGGGAGTCTCAGCTTCCTTGGAGAGGTGTATGGATGGCCCACTGTGGCACCTGCTCCTGTGGGAACCAGCTGTGGGTTGAAGGCCAATCTCAGCTAAGAGGGGAGTTTCCATGAGATAAAATGATTCATTAAGTCTGATACCCCTCTGACATCACAGCCCAGGCTGGATGGTCCCGGTTTTCCAGCAGTTCCAGCTGAAGTCCTGCTCTGCAAAGCCCACTGGGGCCTCCTGTTCTGAACACCCTTTTCAGAGCACATTTTGTAGCCAGCAGGTCTTTGTCCCAGGGAGAACTGCCAGTCCAAACACTCCCACTCCTTTGCTGACCAGGGAGGAGACCTTCCCAAGTGCTCTGAAAAAAAGTTATTATGGAGAGGCAGCGCTCTGGGCAGTTTTATAGAGCTCTGCTGGGAATCCCTGTTCAATACCTGGCTGGGAGCTGACACCTGAACTGGGCAGACTGCACACAAATCACTTTGCTGGTGAACTGGGAGCCTGAACTATTAAATAAAGCAGTACAGAAGTGAAGAGCTGAACTACCTCAGGAATGACACAACCTGTATGTTTCCCAGTGTGAATGCAAAGAACATTTCCATCTCTCTCTCTGGGAGTGGCCTTTTCAGACACCACCAGGTCAAGGTGTGCAGAAGATGCATATCAAAGCATCAGTGGAATGCTATAAGGAAACTTTTTTTCACTTTTTGCATGCTATTATGCATATGAAAATGCTCACATGGTCATAGATTTGCCACAGGAAGCAGCACCTGGTTAAGGCTGAAAAAGATCCTTTACCACAGTCTTGCAACTTGAAAGCACTTGGCTTTCACTGATTTCCTCATGTCTATAACAACTATGTGTAGTTAGAGATTAACAAAAGATGTTGTCATGTTCTTGGTATTACAACAGAGAAAATGTTAAAAATCTGTTCTACATTAAAATGCATATACCTGCTTAATAACAAGCATAAATAAATCCTAGATTAACATTTTTATCCAGTAACTAATACAATCAGTGTCTATGGTGGTCATGTCCTCAGCACTTGGATGTTATTATGACAGATATATTAACTCCTATATTAACCTCTATAACCTCCACAGGTGGAGGTTGTAGAAGGAAAGCAGAATCAAGGCTGTAATATCTCTACTATTCAGCTATTTGATCAGTGCAGTCAAATAGAAATGATATTCATTTGGTCTTATCCCAAAACTGGGAAAATTGATCAGGTACATCAATTGGCACTTTATAACTTGAACCTTCACAAGTGCTCCTTTCCATTTTGTTTTCTTCCATGTAATTTTTTTCATCCTTTCCCAGGTGAAGAGTCTATCCACATAAGGTATAAAAATTATAATGACACTAAGAGTTAATTGGTAAAATTGATGAAAAGAGAAATTTTTACAATTTTTTCCAGTACGTATTAAAACCTTGGATGAGGAGGCATAAGAAAATGTTGACAGAGATCTACCTGTTCCAGGACTCACAGCAAGGTTTTTATTTAACCTTGCTTTAATTAAAGGGAGGGAGAGCAGAAAAAGGAAGACAGCAGACTTGACACTTCGGGTCAATTTTGGTTTATTCAGGGCTGGCCCAAGAAAGCAATAAATGTTGACATTTTTAGTGGGGAAAAAATAGTCTTCTGTGTAAGTGGAAGACAAGTGGGAGGAAATGAAAGTTAGAAAAAAAAAATACTTGAAATACTCTCATGGGACAGAAGGAACTGAAAGAATCCATTCAGGTGGCTGAGGATGTGGATTTAGAGGAGCTCCCTTCTGTTTGTGAGCTCTTACCTGGCTGCAAACTTGTTAAAGAAAACATTATAAAAATTAATATTGAACAAAAATTTGAGTTGCCATATAATAGGCACATCAACAAGCAATGTCAGCTTTTACAGGCCAAAAAGAATATGATGTATATCAAGCTATACATCTGTGGGAAACAATAGATTATCTGAGAGGGATGAGCCTGTTCCACCCTAAAATGGAAGAACACGCATTTAATTTTCAGAAATATTTTGGGTTTATAAAATTGCATTCATCACCTGTTTATCCCTTGATTTTTAGTGTCATCCTTTATATCAAATATTCAATTTCAAAACACATCAGTAGTAAATAGGACACAGTCATTTGTGTCTCTGGGACTGTCTCCCAGCAGCAGCCTCAGACAGGGCTCATCAGAACTGCTCTCCTCACACCACCGAAATGTCACTGCCGGTTCCACGTCACCACTCAGCTGAAATCTTTGCTCAGGAAGCTCTTGCAGCTAACAGAGGTTCAAGCAGGTGCTTGCATCTCTTATTTACTTGCTAGTTAAATGTGAGCTGACAGCAATAACCTGACAGAAGACAAGTCATCAAGCACTTGTTCAACTCCTTAGCAGAAGAGTGACAGGGCTGAAGGTATATGAGAAATATCAGGCTCCAGAGACAAATTCTAAAATCTACTCCTACAGAACATGTATTTCCATGAACACTTTTTTAAAATATAGTTACTGTACAGCTGGAATGCACAAGATCATATGAGCTTTTGGGGTGAAGAGCAGAAAGGTTTGAAGCTTAATCTGACTTTTGGAATTGGTAGTTGTTGATGTCAGGACAGGCCTCCTTGTGCTGTGCTGCATTTCATGTGTCAGCTGTCATTTATAATTTTAATATTTATCTATTTGTGTCCATCCAGCCTTCCTGCTAAACTCCATTCTGGAATTGCCCTGTTCTTTGGGGAAAGGAACTGAGGACCTACCAGGCATCCCAGTCACTGGTTCTTTAAAGCATAGGAATTAAATTACATCACCTGAGATTGTGTGGCTTGAGTCAACCTTGTCTTCAGTTAGCAGAAGAATGTCACTGATTTTAATATTCACTGGAACTGTTCCTTCTCCCACAGTTTGGGATTTGAAACAAATAAACGCAGTTGGAGCACTGGATTTACTTTAAGCTGTAAAATTTGCGTTAAATATATTTGAGGTTAACCATCTGTTAATGACATTAAATGAACGATTGAGCAAGTCAAATAAATGTAAGTGATAGCTCTTGGAAGCCTTTCACCTGCCTGTAACCATGACAAGAAAGTGAAAATTCTCAAGACCATTTTTGCTTTCTGCATATGAATTACTTGGCTTTAATTGAAATCCTTCAGAACTTGATTTTAGCATAGTTCCCTGCTTTTATATTGAGTTTATTAAATTTTTATGTCTTCCATATTCTGTGCATTTAGTTTTCCAGTAAATGGCCACAGTGCAGTGGTTTCCCAGCAGTGAGGTAATACTACAGAAATAGAGCTGAGTATGCTTCGAAGTGTTACATTTTTGCTTTTGTTTCTTTCTTTTTCTTTTTTTTTTATTCCTGAAGAAAATGGCTCCAGACTGTTTAAAGTTTTTATAACAGGAAATGTATACATAACTTTGATGTTCATAAACAGTACTAACTGTGCCACTGATCTAGTGCCTTACTTACTGGATGTAGAACCACCCTGCAGATTTTTAATAAAATCAGCCTGTTTGATTAAGATACTTTTTTTCTGGTCTTCCTTTTAAGTGAAAGTCTTGATAAAAGCTAACTGTTTGAAACTCCCTTATAAGACAAAAGCCAGTGCACTGATATCTTATTGAACAAAAAATTAACCCACTGAGGAGGCTCAAGGCTTTCAGTTTATTTGCAGAGTGGCAGGAAAACACTTTTGGTGATGCTTAGTGCAGGACTCTGTGGATAAATTAAGATGCAAGAATAACACATCTTTGTTTTTAAATATTCTGTTTCACTTTACAGGTGTTGGACTCTGACTAAAGGACAGCGGTTATCAGTTCTATATATGAAGACAATAGAATAGTCTCAGTATTTTAAGGAGAAATGAGATTTGCTACCTGTGTTCATCCATGACCCCTCCTTCTCTAAGGATCACCTGTCTTTTTTACCTCTTCTATCAGATTCTTTTCCTTTTGCAAAGGACTGAGTAAATAGTTAATTCATTTATGGTATAAAATTGTAAACTGAGTGCTGTTTATTGTCCCATTCCCTGGGATGGGCAGGGACAGTCCCACCTAATGCCAAGAAAATGCCTTCTTTGGCTCCAGGCTTTATTGGGAGCCATTCTGGAGCCAAGGACATTTTGAGGCCTAGATCCAAGTCTGTATGGAGATGGCAGTGCATAATATTTTGTGAAAGATGGAAACTTAACAGTTGAATTCATTTAATAATTACTTAGTGCATACACCTTGTCAATGTATTAAGCCTCATTTTCATTTTAAAATTATCCCAACAGAAGACAGAGGCTAGCACTGGAAATATTGCAACTGACCTTAAATTAAATTCCTGAAAAAAAATATTTGTGGTGCCAGTTACCAGCTTTTGCCCTTTTTATTGTAATTCTGCTTTTCCCAGCCCTTCTTACATTTTCCAAATGTGTTTGAATCCAAAAAAAATGCCAAATTTCACCAAAAAAATAAAAAATAAAAAAAAAGAAGTAAAAGATTTCTTTGCTGACTCTGCTGGTAATGATGCATCATGTTGTAAAACAGCTTTCCTGTAGTTTTGTTGGTTTTTTTTTTTTTCCATGAAATGATGTGTTAAGAAGTTCACTTGTTTAGTTTTTGTATTTATATATATATATTTAAATGAGGAAGCAGCCAAATATATGTAATAAGAAAGAGAGCTGACAGGCAAATCTTATTATTTGATGAGTCTCCTCGTGATACATAAAAAGATTAAAAAGATTTTAATAATTGGTTTTCTGCAGTGTTATTTTTTCTGTATTATTTTGAATTTAAATTTAGGCAAGTTTTGAGCATTGTACCATGAAATGGGATGAAAATCTGTCTGTATTTCTCCCTGGGAGTCCCACAGCCTTGGTTTTGGTGTGCATTATCCAAAGCAGAAGTAAAGAAAAAGACTTCTGGATTGAGTTTATTTGCTAAACTTCCTTATTTGTTACTGACAATAATGCAGATCTGGAAATCTGGGCCTGACTCACCCATCTGGGTTTTTATTTGTAGAAATATAGGTCAGTACAGTTCTAATACAGTGAATCATGCGAGTATTTTTATCTGCAAGAATTAACCATATATACATTACATGTTATTCCCAGGGCACCATTCCTGCCTTCTGGGGTTTTTGCGGGGAGGATGTTGTGTGTTTGCATTCCTGTGTCTGAATCTTGTAATCTCCCAACCTGGAATTTTTCTGCAACTGTTCCAGTAGATTTTGTGTTTTTGTTGATCAGGTGCATCAGGAAATGCATCCACTCACCACGTAGGAGTGACCCTGAAGGAGGGAAAACATCCAATCCAAAAAAACAACCATTACAAAATCTAAAATATTTCCTGTCTGTCTTTGAGATAAACACCACACATATTTCAAAAATTTGTTGATGGAATGAAAGTAATGCCACCTCATGCTGAACCCTACTCTTTTTCATTTTATATTTAATTTCTCTTAGGAAGTTTCTGACCATTTCAGCAACATTATGTCCCTTTCTGAGGTATTGTGACATCTACCCTAAAGGCTGGTTGAAAACCTCATCATAGAAGGGACACCACTGGTGTGAAGCCAATGTTAATCCAGCAGAACAAGTCGTGGTTTCCATCTTCTGTTTGCATTTCCTTTCCCTCCCCCTTCTGGCTGGAAAGAAAGTTAATGTAGTAGGTCATGCTCAGTCTGCTTTATTTCCTTTTGTGCCCACTGAGGTTGGAATATTACTTTTTGCTATCCAAATCAATGTGTTCTAAAATTACCTTATTTGTATTTGGATTTCCCTATTATGTACATAGTATATATTGGATCATAGGAAATGGTACATTTTTTCTTATATATTAAGATGAAAAATGGTATATATATTCCAAGAGAATTTTAGTTCAGCTCCCTTCATCTTAAATTGGTTTGCACAATTTTTCTTTTTTAGTTGAAAGCAAAATTTGAAGAAAAAGAAAAAATTTGGAATACAAGAACTTACAAACCATTTCATTTGTAATTTGGTTCTTTTCTGCAGAGAATTTATGAGTTATTTGTTTAATTTGTAGAGAGAGAGTGTGTGTTTCATGACATTTAGAGTGCACATCTAGAAGTTAATTTTAACCTTGTTACTGTTTGTACTTCATGAGGGCAAGCAGAGTCTTTGTTCTCAGAAACAGCAATTCAACTGTACCTTTAGGACACAATAAAAATATCTTTATCTTCAGCTCCAAAAGTTACCTCCCTGTGAATGGGAGCATTTCTTACTCCAGTGCTGGTGCTGAGAAGGAACCACAAAAGGAAGAGACAAATCTCCAGTCAATCCACAAGACACATTCTCATGCAAACAGCAGCAACTACAATTAGAAGGGTAAATAACACATATTAGAGAATGCACAGTGGTGTGAGTTCAACACCCATCTCTGCCTTCAGTGTCTTGCTGTGACATATGTTCCAGTTTCTAAAATACAAGAACACATTCTAGTGCCATATAGAAAAAAGACAGAGTGGGTTCTCCACTAGGAAGCTGCCAGATAAAAGCAATTATGATAAATCACCTGAGAAAAAAAAAATCCTGGAGTGAACTCCTGGCCCTGGCCTCAGACAGTGGCAGGACTCCCATTGACGTCAGCAGAGAATTATTTTACCTCTGGTTTTGGCCTGCCTGATGGGAGGAGCATCCCCAGATTCAACTTTCTGTTGTCATATCAGATGTCCCTTAAAAGCTCTGCAATGAGTGCTGAGTTGTGTGTGACTCATTCCGCAGAAGATCCCATGTGGATATGGAGCACTCGGAGTTCTCCTGCCCAGCAAGGGTTATCCCAAAGGATATCTGTTCCCTTGGGTGAGAGATTTCTTTGCTCCACATTTTCTAGAAGAAATACCTGCCTCCTCCAAATTCTTTTGTTGGCATTCCAACCCTTTTACCAAACGGTTTCTTTGGGATTTGTGGGAGTAGGAATCATGAAGGATCTGGGAGCTGCTGCCTCCACTCCAAGCTCTCGCTCACCTTGCTGAGCACAGGCTCCCATTGCCTGTTCAGGCAGTCAATGCTCAGTCTCTTCCCAGATTTCTGAAAGCATAGGAAGCCAGAAAAAGCAGGGAACTGCCAGTCACAAAAGTATGTTTTTAAAGGAGTTGTCAAGGCAGTTTATATAAAAGATTTTGGGAAGATCTTTTGCATGTTTCCTCTTTACTAATCGCTCTTTTTTTTCCCTTTTGATTCTCAAACTTTTCATTTATAGACCTTCTTTCATAAGCTGTATTTTTGTTGCTACTTATTGTATAATTTTGTATTTATGTCTTTAATGTAGTTATTTAATTTTTCTTATTTTTTTGGTTTTTAGTTGACCTTTCTCAGCCCAGTGACATTTTCAAAGCCCAGGAAAGCTTCAAATAAGGAAACTGACTGGAATAAGTCAGAAATAAAACATTTGTATTTTCTTTTGATGTCCAGTTCCTTTAACCTGTCAACTTTAAGAAGAGGAATTTTATCTAAAAAGCAGAAAGAATTCTTTTTATAGCTACAAGCAAAAATAAAATATTTCCTTACGGAAGTAGGATATGCACATTGGGACAATGCCTGATTTTTATAAGGACTTCAAAAGGCAATAGGATTATTTTAAATTATGATTTATGCCTTTGATGTCAAAATGAAAGACAATTACATTTTATTTGGCAAAAGCAAACTTTGCAAAAATTATTTTTACTTTCATTTTATGCCTGTGATAATGCTGTGTGTCTTCACTAAACTGTTTTGGCATGTGGAGGATTTATTCACACTCTGAGTTGAACTGTTTGGTTCTCATCAATTTAATCATTACATATTACAAGTTGTTATATCCTGGTGTCTTATACATAAAACCATGAAGCCACACAAAATTATTTTGTTAGTCCAGTGAGCTCTTAGCTTGCTTCTCATCGATCACAAATTTCTGTTAGTTTTGAGGATGATATTGCACTGATTTTTAAATTAAAGTGTTGAAAGATGAAAACCCTGGACCAACATGTTTCTAAGAACACCAGTTATTTGGAAAAAGAGAGGACACATTTTGTATTTCCCAGCCCTTGAACCAGGGGCTACATTATGCATGCAAATCTCCCACTCAGGCAATGAATGACCCAGAAGAATGAGGTCAAAACACAGCATTGCTTTAATCAAAAATGTTTGCTAAATAAGGATCAAAACATACCAAAAATACTTTCTATTTTAAGGAGGAAAAAAAAACCCAGCAAGCAAACAACAAACTAACCGCTGGAAGTTTTGTAACAGAAAATATATTTTCCTACTTCTAGTTTATTTTCAAATAATAGCTTCACCTTCAGCACTTTCATATGTTGGCAGTCACAACTCCAAGGGAATATCCTTCCAAAGGATTCCCATTCCAGGACTGAAGATAAAAACATAGATTTTTAGGAGTAATGCAAGGGTGACGCAGATAATGTAGATCCCTTGGGACAGATTGGAGTGAAACAACCCTTAATGGTTAGTTTTTATAAATATATATATAGACATAAATATATATATATATATATATTTAATATAGATGATGGATTTTTATATATTGTTTATAAAGCTGTTATAGATATAAAATATATATATATACTAATATACATATATACATTTATACATATATACATCTGTGTATATTTATATATGTCTCAATATTTCAGTCTCTCACAACTTTACCACTCTTCTCTTTGGAGTTTCACAATATGTAAAGAATTTGAAACTAATTTTATTTTATTTTATTTTAATAGGGAATTGGATTTTTTTTTTGTTACTGTTTTTGTTTCTTTCTTTGTTTGTTTTTTGCAGAAAAGAATTTACATCAGTAAATGTGTTTCCATTGGTTTGTATCCAGGTTATCTAAGCTTCAAATCCACATTCATGAGCATAAAACATAGGCATAGTGTTATTGTATAAATCATGTTATTTTATTCAGTAAAAAAAATATTTCTAGGAAAAACTTAACATAAAAAGGACTGTTTTCCTGTACACCAGGAAAATAACTGGCAAGGAGAAAATTATTGCAGGCTGACATTTAAAGAAATTGTGTGAGTTCATAAAAAAAAAACAAAACTGAATTTTATAAAGATGCCAAATTGTCAAAAAAAAAAAAAGTAGTTATACTTAAATACTGTTTTGTCAGCATTTCCATTTTGTCTTTCTGTGTTTTGTAGTTCATTTATAAAGGCTCACTCACCACTAAACTGAGTTCAGGCTCTTTATGACATGTAATGAAAAGGAATTGTCTTTGGTTCAGACACTTTTAAGGCATCCTGTCCTAAATGTCACTTCAAGTTCAAAATTAATCCCAAAGGATATCTGTTCTATGGATTTCTAAAACAAGAGTTTATTGATATTTAATTTTTTTAATAGGGATTTAATCTCTTAAACTATTAGTCCAGACCTAAATACATCCAGGACTGAAAAGTTTCATTCATGGGCTTTTCAAAAGCATGAGACAGATGGAGTTTTGGATCTGCTTCTTCTCTTGGAATTATTTTTCTGGTGTAGATTTTGAGGGGTTTTCCCTTGAAGAGTGTTCCAGCTGATTACTGGCAGTTAAGAGATTGACAGAGATGGGTCTTTTTTTTTGTTGGACTTGTGAGCAATCCTGCTTTTTGGAAAACCTGTCATGCTGATGGAATGGGTTTTGCTCTCTCTTAGAACATTTGTTGAGTATAATCTGCCAAACAGGTAAATCTGGAGAATTCAAATCTTCCAGGAATGGAAACAAATTTTTTTTGATATAACAAAAACCTAGGAGTTTGAACTTTGTGGCTTCCAGTTCTTTATCAGTCTGTGTAACACAGACACCAGAATCTAGAAATTCCAAAATTCCAGTTGAGGGAGGAGCTTTGGAGCTCCAGACTGAAAGACCGATCACTTGGGATATGTTGGGAAAATATCAACCTCTGAGTAGTTCCTAAAGTGTTGGTCTCCAAAAACAATGTCTTCTGAGCTCACAGGGAAATTCTCATCCTCCTTCTTAGGTGACTTAAATCCAAACTCTTGAGAAAGTGTGTTCTTCTTTATCCTAAAAGTTCCCAAAGTCTTTTCCAAGACTATCTCTCATTTCTACAAAATAAAAAGAAAATTACCTATATTCAGTAGTACTGGATGAGGCTGCAAGAAATAGAATTGAGGCTGATGGAAACATCTGTGCTGGCATTTCCAGCAAGTCTGAGCAGTATTATTAGGATAGTGGTAATATTTCATTTTTGGAAAAAGGTAATTTTTTTAAAGAAATACTTATGTTAGACAGTTTTTCCACCTTCAGCTACGTTTAATATCCTAAGATAATGAAAGTTGATTTAAAATAATCTCTAAAAAGATTTGTCACCTTATATTAACCACATCATACAGCTCCTCTGACAGTTGCACAGTAGCTTCAGTTTTGCACTCATGCAAATTTAAATCTGTAGCATTATTATTATTATTATTATTATTATTATTATTATTATTATTATTATTGTTAATTACATGCATTGAAAAAGTCTCTAATCCAGAGCATTAGAGAAGAAAAAGCACAAGGGCTTTGCATTTTTGCCACTACATTTTGGTATCGTATGCAACTAAAACAGGCACTTTTTTCACATTACATTTAGATATTAGCTTTATCTCTAGTGTCTAAATTTCTGTGGCCAGCAGACCTCAAATGTGAAAAAAAAAACCCCAACTGTTTTCTTGTCTCTCAGGAAGATAGAAACCCTAAAAAACTGCCACATTCTTAGGATCACAATTTTTGTCCCAAAGGCAGCAAATGCCTGTGACACCTCCTTCCAGTCCAGTTGCCAGATGGGCCCTGGAGAGCCAGGGAAGATGGGATTGACAGAGCCCCAGCTATTTTCTGCACACAGTAGTTTGGTCCTTTAAAACCTGAGTTATGGACAGCAGTTCTTCTGGAAAATCTCTCAGGGAAAGGGAACATGTTCCAACAGCAACAGGAGTGTGAATTTATGGGGGGGATAAGAGGACTGCGAAGGATTCGTTTAGGTTTTATTATCAGAAGTGTCCGTGGGGAGGGAACCACCTCATCAGAATGCTCCTGAATCTTGGCACGAGGATGGGAAGTTCCATTCTTTATCCTCTTCTGGATGCCACGTTTCTGATGTGTCTCCCTCTCCTGTCACTACTCAGTTCAGGTTTAGCTCCTCCCAAACAGATCCAAAGCAGTGGCTTAGTGTGAGTAATACTTTACTCTGTAGTTACTACTAAAATACACCAGCTAGGGAGGAAAAAATACGTAGGGAGATTAATGCCAGGGCTTGTCCAAGAAAATGTCTAAACCACAGAGGAAGAATTAATGCAGCAGTATTTCCATTAATATTGAGGTCAATGTGCCAATTCCACTGTCTACTCAGCATTTGGTCTCATTCTCTCCTAGACTTTACTTGCCCCAGCAAACTCTTCTGGAGTGCCAAACCAAGGAAGGTTGCTGGTAATTTTTTCATCTGCTCCTGTTGAGAGGCTGAAGGCCTTTCTATGGAATTATCCTGTCCTTTATTCTTCTTCCAGAGGTAGCTGAGAGTGCTGCCTATGCAAATCTGAGATAAAGCCTGGGACAGAAGAGCACAGTGTGCCAATTCCTCACAGAGATGTAAGGGAGGAGCTGAATAATTGGTTAAGAAGTAATTTTCTAGCTTCAAAATCATCAAAGAATTCTGATTGCAGTGCTGAGGAAAGCAACCTAGTCCATCTGGCTTTCAGAGAAGTGGAAAGTGTCCTTTTATGCCAAAGCTAGTCCATAAATGTCTGGCTCTGATCCCAACTTTGTTGGCTCATTATAAGCACTTTTATTTGACCTTTTTATTAATGTCAGTGTTGTTCCAAGCACACACATGTCTTAGATTCTCAAACAGCAAGAAAATTAAGAGAGATGGTTTCATAAAAATTAAACATACAGCAGGTATCACTGTCCTACAGTCCTTGTCAGAAACCAGTGAGAAGAGAGGTCACTTTGTGTGTCATCTGTGGATTTTTTTACTTGGGTGCCAGAAAGAAAATTAATAGATAAAAGAAGGGTTGTGGCCTGTTTAAAGTATTATAAGAAATCCAACCATATGATGTAAATATAAAATCATACTTTGGGACTATTTATGCCTATATAATAGCTTATTTAAACAGGAAGTTTTTTTGTTTCTGGTAGTGCTATATCTGTCTTATGGTCTCTTATTTGACAATAACAAACTTATTGTGCTTCTTGGAAATTATTGTACATAAGGTTCTATGCCATAAAAATGGGAAAATTAATTTAGTTTTTAAAAAATTGGACCTTTTAGGAAGTTTTTTATGTTCATGAAGAGAAATGGAACTATAAATATCAGCTTAGATGCATTAAGATGATCAGATAAATTCAGTCTGAAATTTCTTGATATCTGTATGAACCAAAATGGAATTCATTGTAAAGTGTTGTCATGGTTTAATCCCAGCCAGCAGCCCAGCCCCACACAGCCCCTCACTCACTTCCCCTTCATCAGCATCAGGGACAGAATTGGAAGGGTAAATGCTGGAAAACTCATGGGTTGAGATAAAAACATGGGGAAAGCAAAAGCTGCACACAAGCAAAGCAAAACAAGGAGTTAATTCAGTTTTTTTCTCATGGGCAGGTGCTCAGCATCCCCAGGAGAGCAGAGGTGCCCATCACACCTAACAGTGATTTGAGAACACAAACCACATCATTCCAAATATCCCCTCTTCCTGCTTCTTCCCCCCACTTTATATCCTGAGCAGGATGTCACTGGGATATCCCTCTGGTCACTTGGGGTCACTAGTCCCGGCTCTGTCCCCATGCACCCCCAACTTCCTCCCCAGGAGCACAAAAAGCAGGAAAGGCCTTGGCTCTGTCTGAGCTCTGCTCAGCAACTACAAAACCATCTCTGTATTATCAGAACCAAACCACAGCCCCACACCAGCCACTGGGGAAAAAATTACCTGTACCCCAGCTTAAACCAGCACAAGTGTGCATGGCTTAAAAGAACATTGTGACACATAAAACATTCTATTTGCTTAATTTTTCATCTATAGGCCCAAGTCTAAAATACATGGGCAAACAAGAGCTGGACCTCCGGCTTGGAAATTTTTTATATTGCAGAACAGGGTGACTCAGGAATTTGTAGTGGATGGAGTTCAAGGCATTTATCCAAATCTGGACCAAGCTGGTAGTGATGGCAAGGTAGTGGTGCCTGCTGTGTGTGTTTGAGGGGCTGGGGGACACACAGGCCTATGTGACAGGCCTGGGCAGGGAAATGGGAGCACCAAACCACATATACTTAATGTAAAGTAACCTCACACAACCCGCTCCTGGCACTTGCAGCCCAAAGGCCAAACATAGAACGGGCACTGAGACAGAGCTAAACTTTCCACCCTGTGTAGTAGTGACTTAAAACACACTTTTCAGTAGGGCGGGTAGTGAGAACACGGCTTTATTGCCGCTGTGCTGTACCGAGTCTGTGGAAAAACTGAAGAGTGGAGCTTCCAGCAGCGCCAGCCTGGTACTCCTTATAACCCTTTCACATTCCACCATTGTGCTTGGATTCTGCTGGAAAATGTGAATCATCCCTATGGGCTTACATCTCCACCATGGCTGACAGGGGTTCTCATCTGAGCACAGCTTTGCAATCCGTTTCCTGGAGTTTGAGCTAAATGCTGCTCAGGATGAGGTGGCAGTCTTCAGAGGAGAGATTAAATCAATACTGTTTTATTCAGTGCCTTTTAATTTATCTGCTGAATGTCCAGATAAAGGGGTTTGTCATTGTCTGAGGGTTGGAGAGAGGCCGGGCTGAAATGGGCCCAGGACAGTGACAAGAGCTGGTCACAGACCCCAGGCCTGGCCAGAAAGCCCCTGGAGCAAGGACAGGGTCAGGTACAGAGACACTGCTGCATTCAGAGTACAGAAATCTGGCAGAAATAAACCCCCTTACTCTCCACCTCAGAAAGCAAAGGGCTGGGTACATCTGGGCTGGATTTCTGATAATAACCAACTTGATTATGGGTCACATATAGAAAGGTCCCAGAAGCACCAACAGTGTGGGTTACACCCTAATTTAGGTCTCATGCATGATCACAGTGTCACCAACACTGTGTTTTACCAGCCTAACCCCATAAGTCTGGTTGAGTTCGGTAACTTTTACCAGCAGATTCACCAAGAGTTGAAACAAAAGGTTTAGATTTATTTTACATTTATTGAAACAACTGTATTTAGATTCTGTTAGATTGTCACTGATAACTGGACTAGCCCTACAAAATCTGTGTGTAGCAATGTGTACAAGTATTTCTGGGTACTCCAACAGCACACAAATGTGACCAAAGAGGGGTTCCTGATTTGTGGAGGAGAGAGGACCAAGCCTGTCAAGTTGTCTGCAAGATGGTCAAATTATCAACCTCTAACACTGAGGATTTCAAACGCCAATTAATACTTTGGAGGGAAGAGGAAGTCAAATGAGACTGGAGTTAAATACTGTGTGTCATGGTGGGGGCAGCCATTTTATATATAGTGAGGGATATCAGAGTTACAAAGGGAGGGATTACAGAGGATGTGGGACTTGTGGAGGGACGTAACAGAAACATCTTTCTTTAGGTCTTTTCTTTAGGCTTTAACATCTTTCCCACTTCTACCTGGCTGAGGCAGCAATAAGAGTCATCCAGCCTCCCCTTGCTAACCTCTCACCCCTGAGTGTGTCACCATGGCCATGCACGTCATGGCATATCCCACAGAAATCCCTTCACCACATCCCACATTGGATCTCATGGCTTTAGGTCTCATTCCTACAGAGGGTCACCAACATCAGCCAGACTCACAGGGAAAGGCTGCTTCCAAATTAACTCTCAGCTCAGGAGACCAAAACCTGGAGGCAGTCAGGGTCCAGTCAGAGCTGGGGGACTTTTAGTGGAACAATCTTGGAGCACTCAAAGAAGTTTTCTTCTGGCCTTTTGTGTTTCGTATATACAAATTGTTACAGGCAGTGAGATCATCTTAAAAGGACTTTATATGTTCCCAGAAGGGACCTCTGCTTCACAAACAACACTGCTATACATGTCAGTTCAGGATGCAGAATGTGCAAAAGCAGTTGTAATTCCTCATTTTGGTTTGATCCTGGCCAGCATAAGCCATAGCATTTTGTGGTAAACAGCAACCTATGATTTACACCTTCAGAAACACAATTCTTGGGACATTTTAATGACGCAAATTCACTTGGCCCAGAGGTTCTGGGATATATAATGCTCTGGTCAAAATCAGGATCCAAATGGGAAGAGCTTTGTTATGTAGTTCAGAACTCAGTGATCCAGATGGAGATAGTTAGGAAACAGCATTACTGGGAGTTTTGTCTGCAGAATATATGCAGCTCAGTGGCAACTTTTCAAGCAGACTGGCATAGATTTCCTTTTTTTATTATTATTTTTTTTCCCCCTGTAATTTAAGGGTCTCTGGCCCAACACAGAGGACACAGATTGGTCAGTCATGCCTCCAGCAACATTTTTGGTTTTCTATTGACCATGACTTCTAACTTCAAAATGGATTTTTTTTTTTCTTTTTAACAGAGGTGTCTCCAATGTTGCCAAAGACCACTGAAAATTAAGGCTGAAAGCCAGCTGACCTTATCTTCAGGCACCAGCACCATGCTCTTTTTTCTATGGCCCCTTGAACTCCCCATCTGAAGCTTTCCTCTTCTTCCATAGATTTCAGACAGAAGATTCTTTTTTTCATAAATGAACCCTGTAAGAATAAGAAACTACTTAATTTAAATGTGTTATAGTGTTACTTATGTCTAACATACAGAGCTGCTTCTTTTTTCTAACATTTTGCATTGGCTTTCATAAAAAAAGTATAAAGGAGACATTACATGACAAACAAGAAGTAATGAAAGAGTTACACAATATAGTAATGATAGTTAAGCCTCAAAGTACACAAAGTTTAATTTGGCTTGGATTAGCACCCCAAAGCTCTGGTCCCTATTAAAATCTGCATTTTAGACAAGAAATTGGACCATGTATCTTTCAATAACAGAGTGTCTGGTTAGAATTACAGCCTGTCCTGGTTCTTGTCACACTGAAAATGTCACAGGATTAGTTTTCCACATGGAGAATTCTTCCTTCCAGCCCCAGTATGATCTGTGTAGGATAACAGGATGCTGACTGAGGTTACATTGCAGTGGCTGTGTGCGCATGAGACAGGCAAGTGAACCGCCCATGAGCAAATGGGAATGGGCAACTAAAGAGTAAGTTAACTGTCATGAATTTGTGTCATTGCACACCCTGAGAGCAGAGTTCATCTCATCATTTCAAGGGAAAGGTGAAGCAGTGGTCCAGGAGAGGTAAAACTGATGAAATTTGAAGTTTAGGGTTCCATAAAAATGTTTTGACAGACAGTGTAAGATTTAAATTACATGTATGTCACACACATCACAGTGTAATCAGAACAGCTACTAAACATAGCAAGTAGCATCTACTCCTCATGAGGCAGCAGAGAGAAGACCAAGCTACTCAGTTTTAGAATCCCAGAATATCCTGAAGTGGAAGGAATCCACAAGGAGTCCAGTTCCTGGCTCTGCACAGGACAGCACCAAAAATACATTCTCTTTGTCCTCTGATGAAAATACCTGTCTCTGAGCACCCCAGATCTCATGGCCATGTCACATCATGCCTCTTTCCACATTTTCTCATATTCCTCTCCCATCTGGGGTCAACATGGGAAAGAAAAGTATCTTTCTCCTTTCACTCATCCCTGGAGAGGATTCATGAGGAAGATGAGGTGTTGAGTAATGAAGACTGACAGATTTGTGACTTGGCTGAACAAATTTTTGGGGGCTGGAAGGGGTCTTGCCTCCTTCTCCTGAACCTCTGTCCTGACCATTGCCTACTGCCTCAGTGGGTATTGGAGAGGAAAAGAGGCAGGTGATTCTTGCCAGAAACTCTCCACATACCTCCCTTTCCACTGTCCTGGCTGCTGAAACAGGAACTGCCAAACTAATCTCCAGGTCTGAGGCTGGAAGAGTGAAAGTGGTTTTTATCAGTGGTGCAGGGCAGCTGGCCATGCCCTTCCCTGACCTGTAACCCCACTTCACCACAGCAAATACCCTCCTTACCCTCAGGGAAAATACGGGAAAGAGCCCCTCTGCATTGCCAGACAGCTGCATCACCTGGGACAGCTCACCCCTATTTCAAGTGAGACCAATAATCCTGAGCTTCATGTCTTTTTGGGACACAGCCACCTACTTCAACAGCTGGAGCTGGAATTTCCCTGGCAGGATAAACAGAAGTGCCAGAAGTCCCTGGCAGGACACTGAGAGGTTGAGCCAAGGCAAGTGGAAGCACGGCTGAGCCATCCAAAACGTTGGCATGAGCCTGTTGTGGTGCATGAGAGATTGGGATAGACCTCGTTCCTGCCAGGGAAGGATTCTTGAGATAACCAGTGCCCTTCTTTGACTTCTTTTTCAATTAAATGTTTCCTTGATGTACCTGAGTACAATTTATAATCTCAAATCATATTTTTAACACAACAGAATTTATGCTGCAGCAGACATGAGCTGGTCTTAGCCATAAGCCACTTCTTCCATTAAAACTCTAAAATTATCATGAGGCTTCTAGACTTTTCAATACTTTTTTAGTGTTTTATCCATTGCACACATAGTTTTGCTTAGGATTTGATTCTTGAGGATCTTTGCTCATCTCAGGTATCACAGTGATAGTTACAAAGAGCTGTCAAACTTTTCCTGTTTTGCTGCAATCATTTAGACTCAAACCCTACATAATTTTCTAGAATGTTAGAAATTGAATGTCCAGAAACATGCAATCATAACAGGACATAGGCTCTGAAATTACATGAGACTCTTACAGAGTTTCCATTTTATTTCTAATAGTTGCATCATGTTAATTTGTGTTGCTAAGTGAATTCTTTAACAGGGTAAATTTTTCTAGTCTCAGCTCATGGAAAGGACATGAGATTTTAACTCAGTACTCTCCAAATCTGAACAAGGTTATAGTTCACATTATTTGTGTATTTAGACCAGCAGGTATCAAGCTGTACAGACTATTAAGTGCACAAAAACCTGAAATTTCTTTCAATTTCTTGTTGCATGCAAAGACTGAGAAAACAGGCCAAACTTTTCATTCTTTAATAAACAGTGAGAAATGGAAGCTTCTCATGCATTAAAGGAGGGAGAAAATCTGGCACATGTATGTAAAATTTAAGGGAAGGAAAAAGGAGTAGGCAAAACTCAGATGAAACTCCTGTGGGGCTTTTTTCTTGGATTTTTTTATTCATATAGTTGGGGTTTTTTTAAAATTAATTGTATGTCATATTATCAAGGTTATCCCTGAAAAGTGAGTCATACAATAACATCTGATTTGTCTTGGGAAGGTGCGGCCTTCCTGTTGGAGTTGTGAACTTCCTACAGCTCAAACAAAAGGGAGTGGAGCATCCTGAGCCAAAAAGTGAGACAGGAAGGGTCTGCTGAGATAGGATGAACTAGAAATGGAAGATAACCTGGACCCTGAAAGAATAGGTGGTATTGTAATGTAGGCTTTTACAACAAAATGTAAAGATCTTAATAAACTTCAGATCTGTTCACAGATTTTTAAATAAATATTCACTCTTAAAATGTTTGATACACTTTATTCTAGTTGTAAATGATAACCAATGCCATATTTCTTTTTCATAAATGTACATCAAACCAAAATATACCTCCTACAGTAGAAATTCAGCTGTGAGTTTCTTCAAGGAGAGATAAATCCACTATTTCACTCATATAATGAGTACTTCATACATGATTTAAGGACTGGGTGAAGTAACCAAGACTAATTTGTTTTACACAAAGTCAACAGTCTTTTTTGTCAAGTCTGCCTTTGTTTTTAGAGGTATTCATAACCTGTTTTTCAAGCCTTTCTGTTTTATAGCAGAAAAAGGAAACTATTCTGCAGTCTTTTGTTGAAGAAGGTTTCACCACTGTAAAGCAAACAAAAAGCAACTCCAAACCATGACATCATTTTTTGCTGTATGTAAGAGTAATCAGTAAATAGTGTTCAGCCAATATTTGAAATAACACAGTCTGGCTGTCCTGTAGTAAAAATTGCAAATTTCGTAAGACATGAAAGTGTTCATTTCCCACCTTATCTGTGGACACACATTGCAGTCCAAGAGCTCCTTCCTTGCCAGGTAAACTTCAAGCATGTCATTGCTTAGGGCCCTTTCTCCTTTCAGAAGAATGTGGATTGGGAAATGGTGAGAGAGAAAGATTAGTCAAGCAGAAAGTTCTCGGTTGATTAAATGAATCCTCTTTCCCAGAACAAATTAAGAATATGGAATAGATAAGTCTCCCTTTCCATATTTTCAGTGATAACAGACGTGTTCTTACATAACCTTGGAACCACGTGCATTGATCCATGCCCTTACATATTTACAGAGGGAACAACTTAGGAAGGTGTATCCTGAGCCATGACAAAAATGGAAGTGAAGTGTTTAAGAGTGAATTTTTCAATTTTGACAGTAAAATCCAGGGCTGTCCATCTTGTAGTCCACAGGCTGGACCTAACCACGGGTACCCAGTGAATCATAAACACCTCTGGCTTCAGGGCTGGGGAAGATGCAGCCCTGGAGCTGTATGTAGACTTGAACTGAGAGGTGAATTAGGCAGTGCCCACAGCACAGACTGCTTCTGGCTAAAAGCTGGACACAAAAAAGATTGTGTGCCAGGAGGATGCAAATGTGTGCTTTGGGTTTGAGTCCCTCTCTGAGATGGCTGGAGGCTGCTGATTTAAGGGCAAGGTCAGGAAGGAAGGATTGGTAAACATGGGAGGAAGGATAAAAACAGTGCTTTAGAATGGAAAGGGTTTGAAGAGCAGGTGGTTTTTTCCCCTAACTCCTTTTCTTTGCTAATTGCTGCCACAGGACTTCCCTGCTAATTTCCTTTTACCTCATCTGTGGGCAGTGCAGCTCTGTCTGGCAATAGGTCTTTGGGCAAGAAGGAAACAAGAAATTATGATGTTATCTTTATGGGCTGGTTGGATCCCAAAAGATCTCTTTTTCTGTCCTCTGCTTCCTTTTTTTCACAATGGGATTTGTGAGTAAAAAGCAGGAGCCTTTAGTGGCCCAAACTCCTCGCCCCTAGACACAGGGACTTTGCCAGTCAGGGCAGGGAATCCAAGAAGCTACAGAAAGTGTCCTGTTTCTGATCTGCTGAAATATATAACTGTTAAATGCTTAATAATTGTGTTATTACATATTTGTCCAGCACAAGTTGTGTTTGTTAGAGTGTGGAGTGCAAGGTGTTTGTATCATAGTGGCAATTAGAAATCCAGCTGTCCAACTCAACAGGAATTGAGTTTGCCTAATTGTGCTTCAGGCCACTGAACAAATCCCTCTAAATATTTGTTAATTACTAAATTGTTCTGCTCTTTCAGACGGTAGAACCAGGGACACAACAAAAGCTCTCTTGTTGCTGTACAGAAATTTCTATGGTTCCTACAGCACCTCCCTTCAAACTGATGGAGAGGGATAGAAAATGTTTACTAAGGAGCTGTACAATACATTCTGTGCAAATCTTTCTGAAGTGTCAAATATGCCAGCAAGAAATAACATTTTTATTCTAAAGAAGGGAGGTCTGAAGGTGAGGAAATTAGTTTGGAATATATGGATGAAGTTTTTGATTGTTTTTTCTTGGTTGTTGCAATGCTCAGCCTGGCACTGGAACTTGTACAGACAGTTGGAAGCTGTTCCTGTTATTACCCTGAGCTGTGAAGTGAGAGATGGCTGAAGAGCAAGTTTATATCTCCCTTTGCTCCAGGATGACAGTGACCTCTGGCAGAAATGTGAGAGATGCATTAATCACTTCATCAAAAAGTGCCAAAGTTCATTTGCTTGTGCCTAAGGGCTCGTCTTCAGTTTGGGTATCATCTGTCACATGATTTACAAACACAGAAAACCAGACAGCCTCTGTCTTGAACAGATTATGATTTTAAATAGATGGGACAAAAAAGCAAGAAGAAGAAATATTACATGTGGGCACAACAATAGCAATTTTTTTTGTCTTTCCTGTGGTGAGGGGGAATGAATAAATTTAGGGATGTGTGGGAGGGGATAGGGCAAGTAATCATGCATCCAGCATGAGGGAGATAACATCTAACAAAACCTGTACAAAATGCTGATGAAAACATTCTCCACATGTCTCTGCTTTGGCTGCTCCAACTTGAAACCCTGTCTGGCTTCACTGCAAAATTACTGAACACGGTTCTTTGAAGAGTATGAAGGAAAATCTGAATTTCAAAATATTTCTTCCAGATAAGTCTTTTGCTAACTCCATTTCAAAACTCTAAGGGCAGCCAGGGCCCAACAAATCTCAGCTCCTGATGTAGAGGCCCTAAAAATGGTGATCGTAGCTAACTTCTCTGTCATCAGCTCTGTTGCATCACAAGAGGAGGAAACACAACATGTGGAGGCACTTCTCAAACTGGTCTTTTATGGTCACTTGGCTTTTTGAGGTACAATTGTTTATTGAGGCTTCTCCTTAAGGTATTGAGTTAACCTTTATGTCAAGCAGTGCAGCTCCCAGACTGCATGCTTAAAGCTGATGAAGCCAGCGTGTGAGCACGTAGATAGGAAAAAAAAAAAGAAAAAAGTCGTTTTATTAAGTCAATGAAAAAATAATGATTTCACATGCAGAGTTTGCAAGATTGAAGTGTGAGGAGGCAGAAATCTTTGGTAGACACTTAATGCTCAGGTGGTTTGCCGCTATAATATCATTATTTCCAGTAATGTCAGCAAATTATCATGGAGAACCACTGCAACACTGCAATACTTTTGCTAGGGTCAGAGACTGTTAGGAGTTTGAAAATAGAGGAGAAGTATTCTGAAATGAATTCTTATTATCTCCTGATAAACACAGATGTGTAATTTTTTTCATTTAAAATCTACCCGTTACACCGGAATTTTATATATAAAAAAATTAAGCTGCTAATTACTTTTGACTTCAGCTGTGAACTTTGTTGTCACAAAAATCCAACGTGTGTAAATAAAGGTAATTTTGATATGATGGCAGTACCTAATAACAGGTTATTCTGTTTAGGTATTTTGCTGTATCTGCATGTCTTCAGTAAGTTCATTTCTCTTTGGATTGACCGAACCAGCTTTTCCTGTTCCCTTTTCTGTAGGTAAAGCACAGTTAGTGTTTATCATTAGCAGATTGTTAATGAATGTAGAGGCCATGGTGGAGGATGGTGTTACCAGGGTGCTACAGGTGGAGACCTGAGCCCACCCACCCTTGAGGGTACCTGTACTAAATACCGGAAGCCCTGGAGATGGAAAATGGGGGATTGTAATGCTGGGGAGTCCTTACACAGGTTTGGTGCCAGAAAAGTGGTGGCAAAGAAATCAGAAAAGCAGCTAAATAGCAGCTGCAAGAATCTGATGTGCTTGCATTGCTTGTGTTTTCTTCCCTACAAATAAGGCTGTAGAGGAGTGCTGGAAATGAGCAGGTTTCCCTTTTCCTCCCCCTGGTTGCTGAGCTGTAGCATCAGGCTTTCTCTCCTCACCAAAAGCACCATGTGGTAAAGAGCTTGTGCAGAGACACTGCCCTTTTCTTCTTGTGGAAAAAAGGAGCTCCTGTTTTATGGTGGCCCGGAGGCTGCAGAGCTGCCTGCTGCCAGGACTGTTCCTTCAATGCTTTCAGCAATCAGCCTGGCTCCAGGGAGAGGCACAGTGGCTGAGCCCTGCTTCCCCTCTCTGCAGCTCTTCTCCCCCTCTCCTCACAAACCTGAGTGCAGCACCAGCACAAAAATCTCTGGAAAGAACCACCTGCCTGGGCTCAGCTTCTCTCTTGAAGAATGAGCCTTTGCTTCACTTTTCTTCTCAACTGCTGGGAAAATGTCAAGAGTGGATGAGTCACATGGCAGATCAGATCTGAGTAAGAGCTTTTTTCACTTGGTGTATGAACAAGTTTAGTGCTGACCCCAATGCTTAATCAAAATGAGGTTTTAATTTTTCCACAGATTTTGGAGCATTGTCAGAAGTTATTGACATAAAAAATATCATCACAGAATATTACAGAAATTGTTAGTAAAAGCATTTTTTATATATATATATATATATATATATATAAGGATATTTCTATATCCACACCAAACAAACAAAATTGAAACTGCCACAAGACAGACTGGGATTCTGGGCTATTTCAGCTCTTAGTTTAATTTTTTTACCTTTTTTTTTTGTGCAGTCAGGCACTAATGCACTTGAAAAAATATTTGACAAGATGAAACTTGCAGGCCATTTCAGGAAGTAAGTTCCAAGGAGGCCTTGAGGAGTTGCTGATTAGTTTTTATCAGCAACTGTTACTCATGCCTTGGTCACATCTCCTTGCAGCAAGCTGCTGCTCAGTCTGTCAAGTTCACTTTTATAGCAGATCCTGCTGAAAGATGGTTCCATGTTAGGGCCAAATGTTCAAACACAAGGAATGAACACTTATGCCCTGACTCTGGTTTGCTTCTCTCTGATCAGCAGCTGATACCTAACATCAGGAGTTTCTGCACTGTTTTAGGTACTCATATTTTGTCTCTTTGCAAGACAGATAAAATTGTGGGAAGTCCTGGCTGTTGCATTTAAGGATCATGGCCTCTGCAATTGAAATGAGATATTAACAGTTATAAGGTGATATTAATATGTGATAATCATAAAGGTGGCACTTGTAAAAAGATTTTAAATCTCTCTTTCCATTTCCATCCAAAAATTCCTGTTTAAGAGTGGCATGAACAGATTTAGAAATCTCCTCTAGCTACCTACACCCAAAGCCCAAACCAGGCAGCTGTTTCTGAAATGTATAGAACATTATGTCTTGGCAGTTTTCTTCTGGGAGTGGACTGAGAGCTATTCTGTGTCTGTCACTTGTTGAGCTGGGAAGTGCCATGCTGGCAGACATGAACTGCTCCACTGTGAGGAGTGAGAAAGGTTTTTAAGTAGCTGCATGTGTTATTTTTCTTATACACTGAACGCCTTTTCATTTTCTAGGCCTTCCCAGAATTAAATCCCATTCAATTCCCTACTCAAGCTTCCACATAATAAGTGAAGACTAATTATTGAGCAGGCTCCATTTATTCAGGTTAGGTTATTAGCTGTTTTCTAGCTTCAGGAGCATATGTCTCACATGCAAGAAAATATCCTGAGGAAGCAACAATGAAAGGTATAACTCTAAAAGATATGACAAATATGGAAAAGTATCAACACCATCAAACGTATTCTTTCTGTCTGTACAACAAACTCTGAACCAAAGAATCATGCTGGAGAAAGGGTTTTAGCACAATATCGTGTCTGGTTATAAAAATGTGATTAATCTTCTCCATCTTTTTCTTGTCTCATTGTAATGTGGATCACCAACACAGCCTAAATCCCCAAGGACAGAGTCAGTTCTGCAAGTTGTTACCTGGGTGTACTAAATTTTGATGGCCATACAAAGATGTCCCTGATTCACTGACAGAACTGTGATCAAAAACTAAATCTCTCATTTTTACTTCCCATATTATCATTTTTATCCTCATCTCTCCCTCTCTCCTCAATGCCAATATGAAAAAGGGTGCTGCAAACATCAGACCTCATACAGAGCAGGAAGCTCTAAACTTGGAGATGTTTTTCTCATGAATATTAAATGAAAGGGTTGATATTCTGAAATGAACTTTTTTCAATACATTTTTTTCTTCCTGAATACATCCTAAATCAAATTAGCTTGTTTTCAACTATCAGTTATGTTTATGGTCTATTCAATAAAGACAGAGAGCAGAAATATTTTTATCCTCTTCTTCTCTCCTCCCCTCTAAAACAGAGGATTAAGTTGTCAGGTTTCTTTACAAATAAAAGTATTTCTCCACTGTTTCTCATTTGGGCACTTAAAATTCAGACATGATTGTGTTTATTTCTCTGCTTTTTTCTGTAGCAGATTATGTCACCTGTCCTGAGTTTCTGTCCTGATACCTCTGTACATTCATGCCTGTGTCTCTGTTATGTGATGAAGTCTGAGCACTGGCTTGTTTAATACTATGTCAACCTGGAGGAACTGATTGGAATTTATGGTCTTGGGTTAATCCCTCTGCTTTTCACCTTCCTTTTTGGATAACATTCATTGCATCATGTAGAACACATGCCTGATCCCTTGGTGGTTAGGTTAACAACGGTGGGATCCTGCTTGAAGACAGGACTGGGGTTGTAATATCCTTGCAGTCTCAGCTCTTTTGCTCTGGTAATTGTGCATACACTTTCTGCCTGCTGTTTTGATCCCGCTGTTGCTATTGTTTGTTGGAGACCCATGCTGCCTCTGTGCCCAGCCTAAATTCCATTGTACCCACCCCACGGGCCTTTTGTGCATTGCCAAACCAGCAAAAATCCTGGCATCCAGCTCCTCTGTTGCCCGAGGGAGGTATGTGGGAAAGGCAGCTCAGCACTCACTGGGGACAGGGACTTGGCACACACTGCCCAGCAGTTTCCACTACACGTCCCTTGGGCTGAGACAGTTTTGCTTCAGGTGCTCCTACATTCATTTTCTGTGTTTGCCATTGAGTTCTGTTTGCCAGAACAGCAAGGAATGCAGCTGCTGGGATTTTATACCCTGGTTTTCACACTTCCAGCAGCATGTCCTACTAATGTGTTATTTGTATTACAGGAGTCCCCACAGGCCTTGCTCCACATCTGAATCCCATTGTTCTGGCAGGGTAAAAACAGAGGCAGAAACAGTACCCCAGCACAGAAAAACTTACAGCCTTTTACTGTGACTAAAGGAGGATTTAGGAGGACCTCAGTGTCCAAGTCTCTGAGAATGTCTAAGACCTTTCAATTCTGAAGCACCACTATAGCCTTGAAAAAGAACAGGCACCAGGCAGAGGTCACAAAAGGTTGTCTAAAATAAGCAGAAACTGTCCTGTGCTGAACCCCCTTCTCTTCCACAGGCTCAGAAATACCCTGAATGAACAAGCAGGAGAAAGCCAGACTAGTCCAGTAGGATGAGAGGCAGGGTTGATATTGCTGAGACAGGTTGGGGGTAGCCACCAAAAGAAGCAAAGATGTCAGCTCAAAAAGGGCAGCAGCTCCTGGCACATGCAGGGACTGTAAATTTCAAATGTCTACACTGGGAGTGTTTTGTGTTACTCTGCTCTCAACTATTAATATCAATGACATTTTTCTGTGTGATGGTTTCTCTTCCTGACTCACACAAAAGAAGACAGGCCACACAAGATGTCTGGAGTTGGGATTTGGCTATTTTATAGCTTTCTTTCCCTTTCTTCTGTTTTCTCTCCCAGTTTTTATCATTGGCTTTAGCAGGCCACTAAAGGGTGATTGTTTTTTTCTAGAGATCAGATATTAAATAACCAAAGAATTCCTAAGTGCAGAACCAGGTCCTTCAGATGACAACTGCTATGCTGGTAGTCTTGGTCCCTGCTTTTCCTGACCCACGCCTCTGTTAGCAAATGTCTGTGGGGCTCCAGGACTTTCCATTTTACACTTAGAATGTTGTCATGCTGTTGTCAAACAGAGAAAGAAAACCCTGCTTCCCCATTTTGATTTGGGGAGATTAACAATGGGGCACAGCCCTATTCAGAGCTTACTTTCTTTCTTATCTGTAGATTTTAAGAGCCTTGGTCTGGCCAGTGTGAAACCCAGCCCATCACATAGCTGGAAGGCAAAGATGTGCTCCCTGGACTTTGAAAAAATACTCTTGTTTTGCTTCACTGTAATGTTATTTTTTGTATAAGTTTCTTTCCAGTCAATATTTACTGCTGGGCTATGTTGTCCAATAAATCCTGATGGGGGTAGGGCTGGAGCCTGGAGCCTGCTGACAAGATCCTCATCTCAGGAACATTCTGTTGGCACCGGGGGTGCTCCAGCGCTGCCAGAACCAAACGCGAGGCGACTCTATCGGAGATAGGTCACACAGTGTGTTTTGGATTCAATTCCCCCCATCTGTTTGCCATAACTATCCCCTTCTGCTCCAGGAAAAAGCTTTTTCTGGAGCGTGTCATCCTGCTGTACTCTCCCAGCCGAGTGCTTGGATCACCCCGAGCCGTTCCTCGGCCGGCAGCAGCGGTTGCTAAGGCTGTGATGAGCTCACCGCTGCGGGAAGGGGAGCAACAGGTTCCAAAATAAAGCACAGCACTGAAGATGTGTAAAATGTTCACATGCAGCTGCCTGTGTTGAGACTTGTGGATGGGAAGCTTTGAGGTGTTCTTTTTTCTTCTTTTTTTTTTTTTTTTTTTTTTTTTTTTTTTTTTTTTTTTTTTTTTTAACTTGAAAGGTCTTAATGTGAGGAGAAGGAATATTGCAGAATACCTTCATCCTTTGATTTCAATTGCCTGTTTGAGCCCCATTCTGTTGGATATATTGTTTGCTTGTTTATTTGTTTGTTTGTTTGTTTTTCCCTCCCCCAGCAAGGGGTATCATGTACTCTTTTGGCCTTCCTTGTGAAGTTACTGACATAACCAGTTTTTTTCAGGTTCCCTCAGGTACTTTCAAGACCAGCAAAAAAATAAAATTACTGACGATGCAGAGATGACAGACCTACACACCACAATAAAGATGTGGATGGAGTAGAAGCATCTGGTTGAACAAAGTATTTAAGGGAAGTTTGCAATTAGAGCCTTGTGTGCAATGAAGGCTCAGCTTCATTGAAGGTGAATTTATTTGCTGGGTTTTTTTCATCTGTTTCACCATTATATAAATTGATCCAGCTCAATAAAAATCAAACAGTTTAATGAAATCTGTCATAGAAAATTATATGGAAGCTTGGTATTGTGCTGCAAGATGTACTTGAGGATAGACTGGAATGATACTGTGGAGTAGAAAGTCTAGAAAAAACATAGAAAATCACATGGGTTGATCCTGGTCTCCTCTGTGTAATTTTATCCAGATTTCAGATGTGAGTCCCTTCTGGTAAGTGAAGTGTGCATGTGATCTAGGTTCCATACTCTTCCTGGAGATTTAAAATGCTCTGCAGTGCAGTGAATGCTCCTTAAACTCTATAAAAACCTGGTCCCTGGCTGAATCCAGGGCAACAGTCATAGGGACTGTTTATTTTTGTTTTATTCTAAGGCATAGTAATTGTTTGGCTTCCTGTTGCAAGACACCTGCATACATTGTGCTGCCCTCCTGGTCCAAGGCTGGGCTCTAAAGAGGCTGTTCCTGCCTGCTTATGTTTCCAGTTCCCTGGGCATGTGTCTATGTTGTTATATCTTTCTCCCTATTGATTGTTTTTCCACTAATTTCTCTGCTTTTGTTTTTCCAGAGCTGAATCACCAAAGTTTACATAGTCTAGAAAAATAGATTTCTAAGTCAGACCTTCCTTCCTAATAGTTTGCTGTCTTCTGTCTTTCTTTTTCTTTTTTTTTTGTCTCTCTCCCCACATTTGGCAATGCCTCAAAATCCATGTGCCAAGCATTGTATAAATGGAGTAGTCATGGTGGTGCCCTGAGCAACTCACATTTTAATTAAAGGCAGGAAAACAAGAACTAAGTGTAAAACAATAGGAAAGAGACTGAGGGCAACAGTAAATATGTCATGGATTTAAAATAGGCTCGATGTGCACAGTTGGTGCAGTGCTCCAAATCAGAAGTGCAATGGCTTTGGCACAAGCTTTCCATGGAACCAAGTGACCCCTCAGCATTTCCTCTGCCTTCCCTTCTTCCTTCAGCCACTCATGGAGAAGCTGCTCTGCTGTTTGCCCTTGTGCAGATTAGAGGACATACATGAATTATAGCAGCTTCAGTCAGGAGGGCATTTCCTGAGGCATTGGCCCTGCTTTAAGCTTGGGGTTTTTTTGAGAAAAGAGTATTTTCAGCTTTTGCATCCCCTGCTATGCAGCTGAAGCTCACCTACTGTGAGTGCAGCGTATGGAACAACCATAACCAAAATCTGCTGGGTTCCTGTTTTTTTGCAGATGAGTGGGCAGAAGCTGGAGATGTCCCAGTGTGGCCTCTCTCCAGTTCTCACAGCCACACTGCAATGGCTCAGCAGTCTTCTGACAAGTAAAAGCTTCTGCCCTTGGAAGGGCTACAGGGAGATATCTACATCTCCCAGCACAACTTATCTGCTGATGCCCCATTTCCTGTCCCATTCCAGCCAGACCAAGGTGTAAACATCAGGGCTCTTTATTTCAGCCAGAGATCGGTGTCTGCATGGGGCTTGGAGGGGATAAAGAGGGGAAGGCAAGACAGAGGAAATACTGATCCCCCAAGCCTCCTTTTCACCAGACTGACCCCTTTTCCCAGCTCCCTCAGCCTCTCCTGGTGCTCCAGCCCCTTCCCCAAATCTCTATCCTTCCCTGGACATGTTCCAGGCCATCCATGTCCTTCTTATCATCAGGGGCTAAAAACTGACCCCAGGTTTAAAGGTGCGGCCTCACCAGTGCCCAGCACAGGGGACATCCACGGCCCTGGTCCTGCTCCCACACCATTGCTGCCACAGCCCACGTGCCCTGGGCTTTCTTGCCTACCTGGGCACAGCTGGGCTCATGTTCATACACTATTACCAATATTGGGGAAAAGAAAATGTGAAAAATCACTTCTTCTAGTCTCTTCAGAATGGATTTTTCAAGCCTTAGTCTTATTTTTGACATCTGACAGATGTGCTGCCTCATCATCAGTATCCTAAAGAAAGCACAGGTAACAGTCTTCTACTCAAAAATACAAAATCTTGCATGATACCTTATTTCACCTAAATGAAAAACCACACTATTTAGATATATTAAAACACTCCGTGTTAAAAAGATTCCATTTATTATTGCAGTGCCTTCTCAGATCCTGAGTCCTAGTTTCAGCTGAAACAGAGTTCATTTTCTTCCTGGTAGCTGACACAGTGCTGTGTTTTGGATTTGATATGAGAATAATGCTGATAACACACTGGTGGTTTAGTTATTGCAACATAGGTCTCACCCTAAACACCAAAGTCACTGATCCAGATGGAAATTGTACAGTGCTTATCTGACACATGGAGAACAAATGATGACATAATCTAAAATACACAAGAAACCTGCAGCAAAATAAATCCAAAGCTGGCTAAAGTCTGTTCTTTGTGAAGCAGCTACTCTGCTATGGGCAGTTGATTTCCATTAGGATACATTTGGAATATCTGCACGATTAGAGCTAGAATTAGAATTAATTAGAATTGGAATTAATTCTGCTTTGCATTGGGTACTATCACAGAGTAATAAATGCTTTCCGTTGGAAGGGAGATTTTATAGTACTGTTCCACAGGTGTAGGTTGTTAAACTGTTGGAAAATGGTACAATTTAAAAATTTGAAATCAAGCTTAAAAAGAAAATAACCTACTGCCCATGAGACATTTCTCAACATTATTACACTTGAGGGTTTTTACTGTAGTTATCTTAGTCAAAGGTCTGATCTGTTTTTGAAAGGTATACTGAAATTGCTATTTATGTTTGTGTTCATAAATCCATTTCCTTAAAGTAGTAATGCATGGTATTTGATGATGTTTTGAGTACTGAAGAGCTAAATTATTTTGTTGTTTTTTTTAATCAAGGAGGATAAAAAAAAGCCATCTCTGTATGAGAAATTAACTGCATAATCTGTGCTTACCTCAACAAGGCTATTATTTATATTTTATTCCATGCTTTTTTTTTAATTTCTCCTTTTTTTTCCATCTGCAGAAACACTGCTGTGCATAGCTGACATCTGGATTAAAAAATAAAAAGCTTTGAAGGCCAACATATTGACTCATAAGTCTTTGCTTCCACTCTTAATATGGTTAATATTTTCATGTTATATAGCTAAAGAAATAAAGCTCACACATAGAACAGATTACATTTCCTGAAAGGACATAGAGATATCAAAAAGTAAAAAAAAAATAAAAAGGTCTGTACTGTGAGGATCTTTAAGAATAGATATAAATAAAATATTCACAATAAATAAATTACGATCTGGCTCAATAATTAATTGAATTTTTTCTGGTGATGAGAAGATGGATGAAGAGGGAGGACAATCCAAGTGACAATATTTGTTTATAGCAATCAAGAAGTAGATCAATTACTCAGTGTTGTAAACAAACTGAGCTGTGCTCATGCTTTCTGTTTGATTTGGATTTTTCTGGCTGGAAATTGGAGAAAAAGCAAATTCTTGTATTGGGGCAGGGAGTTTTCTTATAGTATTATTTCACAACTTTTTCAGAAGTAAAAAAAGACAATGCAATAAATGATTTCTTTTCAAGTCTGAAAGGTTTTGAAATAGAAACCACTTCACTTCAAAATACACTTGTGCAACTCAAAGCAAGTGGTAATTATACAGATATGCAAATCATAATTGAGAATTATAATTCCAAATTCACAACTACTTGTCTCAGATTTTGTTAATGATTTAGAATTAACAGATTACATTTGAAATGATGAGATTAGTAATAACTTTGCTAAAATTTCAGGATTAAATGAAATTTATTTATTACATCCAAACTACAATTGTTGTTACAATTATTATTTTTACTTAATACTGATGCCTACTTATACAAGTATATGTAATATATAGAACCACTTGCATAGAAATTTTATTTTCTAATATCTAGAAATAAAGTATTTGATGTCTGATATAAAATGCACTAAAACCAAGCAACTCTTTCTGATTAACACCTGCTTAGCTTTTGGATTGAAATCTCAGTACCTAGGGAACAAAACAAAGTATTAAAATAAATCACAGAATCCTAGAATACAAGGTTGGAAGGGATCTCAAGGATTATCTGGTCCAACCTTTCCTGGCGACACCACAGTCTGGACAAGACAGCCCAGCACCTTGTCCTGCTGAATCTTAAATTTGTCCAGTGGTGGAGAATCCAGCACTTCCCTGAGGAGATTATTCCAGGGGCTGATTGTTATTGTGCAAAATTATCCCCTGGTGACCAACTGGAACCTCCCCAGGAGTAACTTGTGCACATTATCCCTCATGTTTTCCAAGTGACTCCTTGTAAAATGGGAGGCTCTACCCTCCTTGCAGCCACCCTTTAAATACTGGAATGTGGAGTTAAGGCTCTTCCAGCCTATCCAAGTTGGTTCTTCCCTCTGGAGTGCTCCCTTCCCCACTCACTCTGGTAATTTCACTGCAGAAAAACCAAACAACTGTGAGGAAAATCTCTTCATCAATGTACAGAATGGCCTGACCATATTTCTAAAAATAAATATTAAAATATAAAACTGCTTATAATCTTGTTTATTTGTTTTCCAGAGCAGAGAACAGTTGGAACTCAATAAAACATGCCAACTGGCCTTAAAAACGTCTCACATGGAGAAATTACTTTCTCTGTTCTCTTGGCTTTCTCTCTCTGAATGTAACCTACTGTCCTCTAAACAGCTTTTTCCTTGTCTGTTCTTACTACCGAGGTTTATTACAGAGATAAAGCAGAGGTCCAGACACCAAAAATCTGACTTTTGTTCCCAGATCAACCACAGCCTTTTATGTGACTTTGGACCACTCATTTATTTCAACTTCAAAGGCAATAGGGAGGATAAAATTAATTACTGTGGTGCCCTCAGATGCTCTAATGGAAGGGTCACTCTCTGCTACCAACTATATTTTTTAGGGGGAAAACCAGACTAGGAGTATGCTGACATAAATTTAAAATTTAATATGCCCTTCTTTCTCCTGCCCCTACCATCTGTAGGCTTCCTACCCAAAGCACAGAAAAAAAAAATAAATTGATGTATATATCCTTTTCCATTGAATATTTTACTAGATTTTAGTGACCTAGAAGGATGACCTCTTCCTGGAAATCCTAATGGCAGAGACTGTTAGATATTGCTGAAAACTAAAATTTTCCATAAAACTGTGCTTGTGTTCCATCTGTTTGTTCTGTGTTTGTTTTTACCTGGCTGTGTCCCTGTGCAAGCTCCAGCTCACAGGATGGAAAAGGAGCCTCAGAATCACACCTCGATTTTTCACTGGCAGCTTTTTCTCAAACACAAAAAGAGTGTACCTTTATTTCAACTGTATTTCCAAAAGCAAGACATTCTTGTGCAAGGCATTTGTGTAGCTCCTCTGTAATACAATCTTTGAGTTGAAAAATAAAAGCATAGAGGTGTTTTCATTGTATCCTGAAGACAATCTTAAATTAAACCCAGACCTGTCCTAAAAAAAGCAGGTTACAGGGTGATTTTTTTCTTATGCTGCGTAATGATGATAATAGAATCCCTTTCAAGCAACTTTCTTAGCTAAGAAAATACTTTTCTGTTTTTCTGTTGTGTACTATCATGTTTTACCTAAATACCTCTTAAAGAAGACACAATTCCAGGCTCTCAGCATTAAAAATTTCTGAGTTTCTGCGGTCAGCATTTTGCAAGAAGGGCTTGCTAAATCAAGGACCCCGTGACCTCAAAATCACTAAAGCTGTGTTGCAGTCTTATAAAATCTGAAGTCTTTTTATGGTTTATTCTGAGCAGAATGGGAGGCAGAAATGTGTTTTGTGGTGTGCCACAAATGAAGTGTCATGGAGGGAGAGGGGAGCAGAAATTGAGCTTGTAATTACTGATCTCTGGGATTTGTTCTGAGATATAGGAAGGGAGCCCTTCGAGGTCTGTTAACTGAGTTCATATAATCATCACCACAGAATCGTCACAGAATGGTTTGGGTTGGAAGAGACATTTAAGATGAGGTGGTTCCAACCCCCTGCCATGGGCAGGGACACCTTCCACTATCCTATGGTGCTCCACACCCTTTCCAACCTGGCCTTGGACACTTCCAGGGATGGGGCAGCCACAGCTTCTCTGGCCACTCTGTGCCAGGGCCTCCCCAGCCTCACAGGGAAGAATTCCTTCCCAATTTCCAAACCTCCTCTCTGTCGTTTTGAAGCCCTTTCCCCTTATCCTGTCACTCCAAGCTCCTGTCAGTTGTCTCCATCTTTCCTGTAGGCTCCCTTATTCTTTGTAAAAAGTCTGGTTGTCCATTAGCAGGGATGTTTGTCCACTGACTTTGATTATTAAGATATCTTTTGTGAGTGCAGACCCACCGCCCATCTCTGTGCTGTACCCAGCTGAGGAACTGTCTCTTCACAGAGGTGACACCCAGTTTTCCTGTCCTTTCCTGGATCCCTGGAACGAAAGGGAGCAGTAAGGAGGGAGGGGTCACTGTGGCCACATTTGGGGTGTGTTGAAGTGATTACATTGTCCATTGTCACAGGAGAAATTACTTGCAGACAGAAAATGACACTTTGTTGATCAGTTTGAGAAGAATTTTGAAGCTCAGAGAGCAGAAGTCTCTATGTACAAGGACTAAAAAGGGCTATTTCATGCTCCCCTGCCTCTACACTGGTTTTGCTGACTCAAATCTGATGAAATTTTCCATTGAAAAGGGATGACTGATTTTTTAATACTCTGATGAAATTATGTGAAAGTATACCAAGACTTCTTGATTGATTAGATGGCTTCTTTCTTGATATTTTACATTTTGGTGTAGATCTAAGTCCATGTCCAAAGAGAGATCAATTGTTGCCTAACCCATGCTGCTCATTTTTCTCACCTGTCATTGTTGCTGCCAGCACAAAACCTTTTGCTTTTACCTTATTCAGACTTTTTTTTTTTCCCAAAATCAGATATTTCAGGCATTTTCTGTGAACATAACTACAGTGCTTTTTGGTAAACAACATGAGCCACTAACAAGCTCCTAAATTTCAGGTAATATGGCAGGACTCACAATGCCATCTCTTGCCAGTAATTTTGTTGCTCATTACTATATTTTTGATGCATGAAAAGACTTGCTAGGAATGTTTTTTGTTAGATTCAAGGGTGTGAAATTATTTTGATAAATAATGACTGCATGTGTATCTGCACTGATCAGAGATGTAAAATGCTGCCCTGTTGTTGGAGCTTCTGCACACTGAATATAATGAGGGACAAAGCAGTCAAACACCATATTTAAATGTGTAAACAAAGTTATAATTATTCAGCATAGTTCCTTTGCGATGCCAATTGTTAAGTACTTTGTGACATCTGAAAATTACATATAAAATAATGAAGAATCTCAATTAAAAGTGAGAGTCACTCAAAGGAAGTGTACCAATGAAAGAACCTATGAAAGCCCCGTTTCAGTTTAGATAAGATGTAACAAGGGGGCTGATGTAGTATTTGGTTAGGTTTCACTCCTAGAAATTAAAATAAAAAGAAATTACAGAAGCTGGTTGTCTGAAGAGATGTCAGCATTTGCCAGACACCAGTGTGACACCATCTTGATTAAATTGCAACTCCACAGTTCTTTGATCCACTGTTTTCTCTAAATCTTTTTTCCACATTACTTCAAACTCCTGCCTCAGATACCCATCTAATGCTTGCATGCATGAAGAATCTGAAATGTTTATTTTAATCCCTTACAGGACACCACATTTCTAAAAGTCTATTTGCTCAGCTCCTTCAATGCTCTGTGGGGCCATCACCCTGACTTTTCAAGCCATGAAAATGCTCCAAAATAAGATTTAAAGCAATGCAGTTGTCTTTTAATAGCATAGTAGGGAATGTGTTAACTCCAGACTGTGCAACAGACCCAGTAACCATGGTCTGTGTGTTTATAGGCATCAGCTTTAATGGCCCGTTGTGATAGATGAGAGATATTAAAATCTTAAAGTCACTGCCCGGTCATTTACAGTCAACAGAGGGCTAAAAGTGAAAGGTCAGGCCTAGGAGAGTTGGAAAATCTGCTAAGCAAACTCTGGAGCAGGGAATGGGCTGCTCCAGGGACTGGAGGCCACAGCTGATTTTTCTGCTGTTGTTGTTGTTCCTGGCCCAGGGTAAGTTTATGCACAGCCCAAAGCATTCAGGATGAAATATTCCCCTTTCTTCATGTCAAAATAAATGTGCACATGATCCACTACAGCGTTTCTTTAGCTGAATACATTTACCTGGTATGTTTACTAGAGAAAGAGACTTGTTTTGTTTGATCAGTCCTTTCCAGGCAGGCTGTTCAGTGTGAGAGAATGACTTCCAAACTGGTTACTTCCCAATGTGCTGAAGCTCCTGTTACTCCAAAATACATTTTAGCCTCTGGGTACTGCCACTGCCAAGCATGTGCTGCTGCCCTTGGGGATCAGCTCAGGTGCTAGCTTTGGAAACTGGAGCATATCAAAAACAAGGATCCAAAAAGAGCACAGTCAGCAGGGCCAGCAGCAGAATCACTGATGAGCAAATATTTTTGCTGCACAGAAGTGTCCATTTTATTATTTAGTTCCCTGAATAAGGCTGTGTCTCTAAATCCAATCTGTTTATTTAATCAGTGAGAGTTCTGGAGCAGCTTGAAGCATGTGAAGAAGACCCCAGCTCCCCTTTCCCAGCACCCTGATATAATGATGAAAATGATGGAAGTAAATTCAGGTTGCTTTAAGCCACTTTTCCCTACGTTGTCATGGGATCTGTCCGAGTCTCAACCAATTCCCAATGTGTCACCACAGTGAGACCTCCTGTGACATAACTGATGCTTTCAGTATCTCTCTGCCCGTCATTCTCATTGGCCTTTGGTGGCTGAAAATGTGGGAACAGCACAACTTTCCCTGGTTACACAGCTGATAGTGATTCCTGTGAGAGCTGGGGAACACTGCTGAGACATCCCTTTCCATTAATTATATCTCTTTCAGAGAGGCCAGGGAGCTGATTACACACTTTTAAGGTCTCTACTCTCGTGGCATGGGACATAGAAACCCTGGAATAACTGGGAAGAGAGCAGATTGCCACAGGAATAACTACTGACTGATATTTTGGTTGTGCCTTCAAATATATTGTTTTAGTGTATCCTTTGTGACTGAGGGACTGAAATGTTCTTTAACTGTATTTAAATGTTTAGATTAGTACAAAGCTGTGCTGCTGGGGATATGTTTGCCCTTCTACATTCATGCACAAACTGGTTCCTGCTTCTTTTTGGAGCAGCAAGGTATTTTCAGCGCTGGGCTTTGTGTTTGTTGTGAAATTCAAAGTGCAACGGCCCCAGCCACTGCCTTACATAAACTCTGTTCCTGTGCAATGGACTACTGCCACTGGCCTGTTTGGAGCAGCAAGATTTCCTTTCTGACCTATTTTTCTGCTCAATGCCTCGAGCCAGGCCATCAGGAGCATTATTAGAACACTTTTTATCCTTCCCGTGCCACAAAGCTGCCCTGACACCACCCTGAGCAGCCAAGCAACAATCTCATCAGCCCAGAGGGATCATGAGCTACTAAACAGCTCCCTTGTCTTCTTTTCCTGCTGCAGCCAGCCTAGCAGATGGATTTAGTGTGCTCTAGAGCAGCCAGGAGCTTCTCAGGTGCACAGGAATGACCAGGAATAGTGCCCAAGGATTTGCAGGTTTATTCTGAGCATATCCTGGCTATAATTGCCTGGGATAAATGGATACCAAGGGGAGTGATATCAGTGGAGACAGCTTGGGAAGGCAGGGTTATTGAATTGTTTAGGTTGGAAAATGCCTTCAAGATCACTGAATCTAATCTGAGACTGATCCCTTCCTTGTCACCAGCCTGGAGCACTGAGTATCACATCCAGACTTTCCTTGGACTCCTTCAGGAATGGGGACTCCAAGTGTCCCTGGGCAGCCCCTACCAAGGCCTGAGCTCCCTTTCCATGGAGAAATTCCTGCTGATGTCCAACCTGAGCCTCCCCTGGTGCAGCTTGAGGCCATTCCCTCTCCTCCTGTCCCTGTTCCCTGGGAACAGAGGCTTCCCCTCACCTAGCTACAACCTCTTTTCATGAGGAAATTGAAGGAATATTGAAGGAATAAGCTGGGAGATAATGAAACAAAATTGAATTTCACAAACTTTCCAATAATTGTAGAATATCGAATCTGAAGCCTTTGATTACACAAAACTCTTTATAAGGGCTGGATAGAGGGCTGTTATAAACAACTTTGCATCTATGAAAATTTTCATGGAGCAAAAGGGGTAAGGATAGGAAAGGCCAAATGTAGGTCTTTATCTTAGTCTAGGTAGGTATCGAGAATGGCAAAGGGCTGAGATCAATCCTTCCCCCTCTGAGAGCTGTGAAGTCAGTGCCTCTTTCTGTCTCCCTCCCAGAGCTGTTCCAGAGAGCACAGGTACCCAAATCTGAGTCATCCTAATATTTAATAGAAATCATCAATTCTGTGTCGTAATTTCCTGCCCATAGCTTCTATTCCGTAATATTTTACAGCCATCAGGTTAAATTACCCTCATATTTACTGGAGACTAAATTTCATGCTCTGTTCTGCCCAATTCCTTGCAGGGTGGCTGACACTGGGAGGGAAAAGCAGTTTCAGCAGGCTCCTCTGCACAGGAGGAGAGAGCAGAGGATGGGAACTTTCCCAACAGAGAATCACAGGGATGTGGTTTCTTTGCTGAGGGAGCCCTGGTAGGCTTGAGAGGAAGAAAACAACAGCAGGGGAGAGGCTCTCAGCCAAAGGCAGACTTGAGGGCAGCTGATCTCGAGCACATCCTGCAGTGACGAAAGAAGCATGGCAAGGAAAGCGTGCAGGTGATCCATCATGTTTTGCCTACAGCTCCATCACAAGTTCTATTCAGCTCAAGGAGTGCCTGGGTTAAGAAAACCTCCTGTAACACTCACCATATGTGCTTATGCGTGTCCTGAGCTTCTGAGGAGTGTCCAAAAAGCTGGAATTTGGCAAAAAAGAGGCTGTCTCCTCGGGTGGCTGAGCAGGGTTTCACTGCCCAGAGTGATCTGTTATCCCTTTCCTGACAAATGCCCTCAAGAGTCTGTGCCTCAAGGATCAAAGAGTAGATGATTTTGCAATAGAAGTTTTAAGAGGTCACAGCCGCACTGTGGTATGATCTAAACCTGAGGCCTCACAGCTCACCAGGCTGTTATCCTGGCCATGGAAGCAATGTGGCCTGGCTGTTTCTATCCTGCCACATCTGTGCCAGTTTGGATCTGATTTAGGTGTTATGAACGGACAGTCTTAACACAGAAATTAAAGATAAGGGCTTAAAATCAGACATGCAAGGCTCTGGTGATAAAAGTTAACAAGCTTCATGCACCTGGAAGCTTGAAAACCCCAGCATTTCTGACAAAATATTGTCTTTATTTCTGGGACTTTGTAGCTGCTCAGAGCTCCAAGGGATGTTTTGTTCTGCCCATGTAACATATTTGAATGGTTTATATCTCAGAACATCCTAACTTCCACATCCAGGGCTTTCATCATAATTTCTGGTCATGATCTTAACACTGCTAATTTGAAAAGCCAGATAGATTCTGCTGTTTTCATCCTAAGTGTCCAAAATATTTCTGTACCAGCTTCTTGTGCCTTCCTGAGAGCCTTGATGAAGGTGAGCCCTGCTGAAAGTGATCCCAAATATCCCCAAATCCCTGGGCCCACAGGCAGGTGTGTGGTACTCCTAGAAGTGTCCCTATTGCCTGAGAAAACATGGAATGTGATTACAGGGACCTTTTCTCAGCTGCCTGCTTGCTTGTGGCACATCCTGCAGCAGAGTTTACCACCCATACATTTGTTTGTGGGGGTACAACACAAACAATTCAGTGGAATAATCAGCACTGGAATAAAGAAACACCCTCTCCCTACTTCCCAATTATTTTTTATTCTGAACTAGGTGTGTATGCACATGTGGGGTTTTTTCTTCCCCTCAAAACTGGATTATTTCAGCAGTCTGGGTGACAGGGTGAGCTCAGATGTTAGGAGGGGTTGTTAAAGTTTGGGAGGGCAGGAATGAGCAGATGCTGGAGGGGAGCGGATAGGAAATATCACAAACTGCTTTTGTCATGAGAGTAACTCTGTGACAGCTTTTCCATGATTTCTCTAAAGTGTCTGCTAACAGAGGGTGCCTTGTTCAGGAGGGAGAAGACAACCATGACTGGTGGTGACTATTAGCTCCTAAAGCTTGAAATCTGTTTTCCCTCCAGCATCTGGTATTGCCTCTGGAACCCCAGGTTGCGCTGTTTGTCAGGCAAGCTGCTGCCACTGTTCAAAGCAGCAAAGGAGGGCATTGTACAAGCTCTGTGTCCCTGCCTGGGGCTGGGTGATCATCACACTGATGCTTAATTGCCTCAATACAAAAGGCTTTGAGAACTATTCAAGGGCACCAAGTACTCTCTGTTTCCTAATTCCTTTCCAGCTGTCTTGTAAAGACAACATTGCCCATCCACTTCTAACCTGGAGGTTTGCTCAGTCTCAAACCCTATTCAAAGGAAAGGACCTGAGGGAGTAAAATTGACAAGTTTTGTCTATAAATAGTGGTGGTTTTGACAACTGAATGGAGTTCACGTGGCTTGTTGTGTTTGCCAAAGAATATGTATGAACTTGAATCTTGGGGATTGAATGCAAAGTGATGTTTTTATATGAAAGTAACTTTAGTCCCTGTTACATATTTAGACATATGGTGCCAGTCTGGTGCCAGGTGTAATGGAGACAGTTTAAGTACGGCCTGGGACAAGTTTAAGTAATCTGAAAGAAGTTTCATGATTCTTCAACTTTCTCCTTTGTCCTCTTATTCTGAGGTAAACCCTGTGTTTGTTTCCTACACCATTTCTCTGATTTCCCTGTTTCTCTGTTTGGGAACTGCTGCTCTTTAACACTGGCCCAATGCCAGGCACATTTTTTTTTAATAATAAGGCTACTGAGATTCGGAAACAAGTCCTGAGCTAGCCCTTATTGCACATCTGCTTCTTTTGGAAACCTGAGAACAAAAGGCTATGCTCTAATTGAAGGTTCTAAGTTCTTTTATCATTCACCAGATAAGCAATGATAAATAATAAGAAAGCAACAACTTTTTAAAAAATAGAATGATGAGAAAGGCATTTCAATGAACAAAACACATGGCATATTTCCATCTCTATATATTATTTTGAGCTTGATGTTTAGCTGAGAAGCATTTATTTCTCTCAGAATTACTACCCTTTACTTACAGATCCAGAAAGGAATACAAAATGGATGTATCTTTTTTATACTTTTGTCAAACCTTTATTTGTAAGCAGAACAAAGTAATACTTTCACCACACAAATTAGCACTGCAGGGGGCTGATTTTTAAATGGAGATTGTCTATCATGTAAGCTACTAACCCATGCCCTTGTCTAGAGTGAAATGTCTGTAAAAAATTAATTTATTTTTGATCTGGATAAAAAGTTGTTTAAATTGGGTAAAACTGTAATGGAGTCTTATGAAAATAAACAAATAGATAAATTTCTGGCAGCACTAGAATGACAAAAAAAAAAAAAAATGAAGGAGCAAAGGAGCAAACAGAAGCTGGGACTTAGGAGCTGCAGAGCTCCAAAAGTTCATCTTCACTTGTTGAGTTGTGTTTTGGTATTCTGGAGAGGTTTTTTGAGCATTGCATCCGAGCTTCTGTGAAATAATTACACTGGTGGTTCTGGTTTCTAATGCAGAGCACAGAAATCTGCAAAAGCCATTGGGCAAATTCTGCTGAGTCTTTCACCTCAGATCAGCAGCTCTCAGGCCATTAATCATGCTTTATAAGCTTTAATAGACTAAGTGTTTTAAAGACATCTGCTGAGTCTCAAAGAATAGAGTGCAGACTTTGCTTTTCTGAGATTTCTGTATTAGAGCAGCAATAGTGTTGGGAGAGAAAAAATGACCCAACACGACAAAGCTTGGCCTCTCCCTTTGGTTCCTGCCATGCTGCAGGAGATGATGATCTCACAATTCATTTACAATTGGAGACTGAGGAAATTAAGCTCACCAGGCATTATATATTTCCTTAGATAAAGTTATTGTAACCACCGTCACTTGCTCAGGCACTGAGCATGTAAAGAAAGAATATTAAGAAGTGCTTTGCATTAATTAATGTGTGAATAAAAGTTTTGTCCCACACAACATATCTTGCATGACTGAAAATCAGGTGACCAACCATTTTGCTTATTTACTCTTTTTTTCTGATTCAGTCTCTCAAACACATATTTTGATGAAGGCTGCTTGCACAAAAAGACATAAATTTCGTTTGTTTTGTCTCACATTTTGAGTGATGGTATGCCAGACCTGGAAGCTAATTCTGAACTGGGTTAGTGAGTTAGAAATATTCCTCTGTAAATACACCACTGTATTTGTTACCTGTTCACTTGTAGTTATTTTTTCTGTATATTTTCCAAATATTTTATTGTGGACTAGCAGCTTCTCAGTACCACAAAACACTTCCACAATGGAAAGGAAGGAGAGAGGTGAAAAGGAGCAAGCTCTTGGTTATGGATACAGGTTTATTCCCAAACAAACACTGGGGCAGGAAACAGTGCTGCGATGGTTTTGCACATAGTTGTGTTAATTGTCATCTTTCATTCAGTGTTCTGTTGTTATTTTGATTTTTGTGAGGGTAATTTTCATTTTGGTTCGGTTTGGTTGGTTGTTTTTGTGATGTAAGTGAAGGTAGTGCACTGAATTTGGATTTTAATGATAATTCCTAAGCAAAGCATCAGGGTTGGGATTAAATGCTTGTTTCTCTACCCCCATGTGTACTCTTCAGCACAGAGGGTGCACTCAGGAAGTTCAGTACCTGCTCTTTGAAAGTGCTTAACCTAAAATGTTTGAAATGAGGGTGAATTCTGCCTTCTCCCACACTTTTCTGGGAAGCACCCCCACTCCCAGGCTGACTGCAATCAGAGCTGTCTCCATTTTCCAAACACAGCAAAGCAGAGGCTGAAAGTGGGATGAAGTTGAGGAGCCACTTTCCTTCAGTCCAGCTGATATTTAAGGTCATCAAACCCATCTCCAGGCTGTGTTAATGGGGAAAAATGCCCGACTTTGAGGAGGGACACCCAGTTGTAACTCTGCTTTCCTGGTACTCCTGTGGGAGAGTTCTGCTCCATGGGTGTTCGGGGAAACATCATAGCTGCTCATTTCTGATGTTTTTCTTGCAATACTTGAACAAAGTGTCTTATGCTGAGTCAGATTTTTCATCTGAGATGATTTTTCTTCCTGGCTTTTTCTACTGGTAAGGGAAAAAAAGAAATAATACGAGAAATTTGCATGTAATCCAGAGTAATTTCCCTTTTCCTCTCCTCCCTGTGTTTCTCAGTTTGGTACTGAAGACATTGATTTCTCTTCCAGCCCTTTGAGGCCCGGAATAAAGCCAAGAAAATGAATGAGAAGGTAAACAGAGGCAAAGCAAAATAGATACATGATCAGAGACACAAAACAGGTTCCTGGCAGAATGTGGAACTGAGTCCTCTTGCTTTCTGCAGAATCCAAGCTTCCCTTAAAAGGGAATCTGAAGGAAATAGGTCAACTCAAATAACATTAAATCATACTGGACAAAAATATATCCCACTCCTCTTTGAGCTGCAGGATGACACAGTTTTAAAACTCCATTTGCTGATGCGCATCTGGGATGTACAAGGAAGTTCTCTAGGATCTGAGCAGTGTCCCTTGCTTGGTGTGACAGTTTCCTGACAACTTTCTCACTCTTTCTGCTCTCAGCTGTTCTGTTTCTTTTTTTTTTTTTTTTTCTGTTAAAGGAAACTTGAGTCATTGCCACATTTTATCCTCTCTCTGCTGCCTTAATGGGTTCTTCCTTCACTTCCTGCTTTTTTTTTTTTCTTCTTTCCATTTTATGAGAATTTTATTCTCCTCTGCATATAATTTCAACAGTTTTCACCTTCTCTCTCACTGTAAAAATATGAAAGCCTTTTCCTATAGTACTCTGAAATAAAACTCCAGAGTAACACTCCTATTTCAGCAGCTCCTGGAGAAAGAAGGAAATTTTATTTTATTTTATTTTATTTTATTTTATTTTATTTTATTTTATTTTATTTTATTTTATTTTATTTTATTTTATTTTANTTTATTTTATTTTATTTTATTTTATTTTATTTTATTTTATTTTATTTTATTTTATTTTATTTTACTTTATTTTATTTTTTTCATAAGTTGTTTATGGTCCTGCTCTCAAGTTCACAATTCTGACATCATGCAGAATACCCTCCAAAAATATTAGTTTGAATTTCTTTACTGAATGTTTAATAAATGGCAAAAAACATTTCCTAATGGACTTAGTGCAATAACATCTTTTACAGGACGGGTCCTGGGAAAGGTGGCGGAGTTCAGGATGAATGGCAGAAAGGAGAGAGGGAACAGTATTTGTCTTTAGAGAAATGATTAAGAAAGGGAGCTGGAAAAGGGAATTCAGTGCTACTATTTTTTTATTTAAACTAGTCTCTGTATGGATATGTGATAGACTTTCCAAAAAAATCTAATTTCAGTGCAGACAGATAAAAGGTTGCGTTTTTTTCTATTTCTTTTTTGCTACATTGTCCATTTATTAATGTAATTTGTCCACATTTATGGACTGAAATAGATCAGAGAGTACTATTAACAATGGAATAGAAAACAGAAAACAGCACTGAATATTCCTAGAAATCTGAAATTGAAAATGCCTGTTTAAAGCTAATTCTTAAGCCTGCTGTAATATGATACTGTTTGTTGCTACTAATCATCCTGTAATTTCCCAGCACTGGCTTAATTTGCATTTTACTATTTAAGCCACACCAGTTAAAGATAAACAACCTTGCCCTAAAGATTTCCATAGCTGATAAATCCAGGCCTCAGCTGACCTTCCTCAAATGCCAGAATTTGAGCAGATGCCTGAACAGAATTTGAATTTGAATTTCTCCAAGATTTAGCACAAGGGATTGAGTCCATATTCCCTGTCCATTGTGTTTCCTGGAACCAGACTGTGGATTTTATTATTTCGTGCATGTCCTCAGCTTCCTTAGCCCTCACCTGGCACTCTTGCCTGGGATGAACATCCTAGAGAGACAGTGCCCTCAGAGGGTGGACAGAGACACTGTGACAGTGGCAGTGGCAAAAACCATTACCCTGTGTTAAATTAATCAGTCAAAATTTGATGTAGCCCTGTAAATCTGATAATAATCCAACCCAGACAGTAAACAGAAGTAGTAGCAGTAATAATGGATTTTTTCCTGCCTGTGAAAAATAATACTGTCACAGATGGAAATTTTTCCAGAAAAACTTATAGATAATATGGTTTGGACCTCAGGAGTGAGGAGCCCTGCAATTCCTTCAGGCTCATTTGACTTTTATTTTCTTATTCTGAGAGCACTTTTGTAATTTCATGTTGAGCCTCTCCTTGCATGAGGAGCTGTTTGACATCTGTGTTGTAAAAGCTGCAGTTCAGGCTATGTTCCTGTGACAGCAGTGGGGTAGAGTGGCCTGGGGCAAAAGATTCCTTAAGTGGAAAGTATATTGATCATTTTTCTTATGAGATGAGAATTCTGGATAAATTTTATCCCCTGGTACTGATTAGAAGAAAACTTTCCAGTGAATATTCTGTGTTGGTTGCATTTATTCGAAATAAATTTCAGTTCTGAAAAATGCTCAGGGAGGGCGCTGGATTGAAGGCTCCAGCTCTGGAGATGGGCAGCAGGTGGCACCCACAGACCGTGGAAATTCCTGCCTTGCTGCATCCAGCCAGGTGAGAATGGCTTTTAGATCATGCTGGGACCCAGCTTAACACATATTTACCTTTCCTGAGTTACACATTTGGTGTTTGAAATAGAACAAATGGGATTTATCCTGCAGAGCAGCATTTGTAATATAAAATATGCCCACAAAACTTGTCTGTTGCCTAAATATCTGAATTAAACACTTTGTTCTTAGGTATGGCACATAGATTTACAAGTTAAATAATGGAGTGGAAAAACAATTAGAGTGCAAACGTGTTTCAGAGGCCTCCAACTTGCCCAACCACCTGCCCCTTATCCTTGAAAAAACTTATCCCAAACTCCCAGGCTGGGGAGGAATGCCATATTCTGGCTGGTTTTGAGAAATACATAAATACATTCTGGAAATGAGAAGTTAAGGGGGATAGCTTTTCCCCCAGTTGCTACATAATCTTGTATCATTCACAGTCTTTCTCACATCACCTCCTCACCTTGTTTGTATTTTGTTTGTTTGTGTTGTTTGATTGTGGGTTGTTTTTTTCCTACAGTGGAAATAACTTGTTTTTTACACACAGATTAGTTTATGTTCTGTTTTGTTGATGTCAGTAAAGATTTTAAAAGATTAGTCCCCAATGCACATTCTGCTGTTTTAGAGTTTTCTAAGCTTTCTCACAGTGTGTTGGTGGCCTAAAAAATATACCTTTATAAAAAAAATAACTTTTTGATTTGTGGAATTCAATGTGAGTAGTGTGTACTTTTTTATGTGTAAAACAGCTCTCTATCAATAATTTGTACAAATATGCTCCATGACTTGTTTGTAGTAATTGATATTTCCAGGCTGATTTACTTCAACAGGGCCATTATTTATGCATATATAGCATATATACATAACTTGAATAATGGAATGGTTTGGATTGAAAGGAACCCTGAAGAATATCTGGTTCCAACCCCCTGCCATGCAAATTTCACCAGACCAAGCTGCTCCACCAACCTGGCTTTTTAAGGACTCACAGAGCTGGGGCAGCCACAGCTTCTCTGAGGTAATTATTTTCCCCCCCTTTCTCCTCATTTTGCCTTCTTTCTTAAAAGTTTTGAGAGGGCAACATAAAAATACCACTTGGGTCTTCACTCCTGAAGTCTTTCTCACAACACACTTGCATTCTTGACCCATGCTCCTGATGTCAAACCTGAACAGTCATAAAGATCTCATTCTACAGGTGTGGTGTGACCTGAAGATATTCCTTATTAATTTATTCATTCTGATCCATGGAAAATATTACATGCAATGATTTCTTGGTATTGTTTCAAAAGTCAGTAGAAGAAAGAGGTTTTTATCCCTAGATATTTCCTAACATGATTTTCATAGGGAATCACATTTTTTTTCATCATGGCATTAGATCTCCAGACTACAAATTTAAGTCTGACAGCTGTTGGGATTAGTATGGGCACTACTTGCTTCTGTTCTTCAAGGCTGGATTATCTATTAGAATTTCTGTTTTCAAACATTCATTGTGCTTTGTTCAGTTTATATGAAGCAATGGTAATTAAACATTTGTGTGTCTGGCAAAGTAATTTGTTGCTGGCAAACACCTAATTTACTGGCAGGCAGGATACAGAGATTTATCCAGCTTCATGGTTGAATTATTAAAGTCTCTGAATGCGTTTGAGGATGTCTAGCTTTAATTTGGAGCAGGGATTGAAACTCCCTAAGCAGTTTCATCATGTTTTTAGGAATACAACATCTAGTGGCATTACATCCTCACATGGTGCTGAAAGGATGTGGCTTGCTCTGAGTAATTTTGGGAAAGAATGGAATTTCATTTTCAAGAAAACTGGGAAGAGGATTTTCTGCTTGTATAACCCTAGGGTTTTCCCAGCAGAATACCTTCTGAATCAAGACATGGCTTGTGAAACACAGAAAGGATCATGAATGATGTAACATAAAACCTGGGGTTTGTTCTGTTAATGTCTTCACAACAGTTCAGCTTAGGATGGCAAAATGTTCAGCATGGGGGACTGTGAGGCTTCCCCAGACTTGCAGAAACACTGCTGGAGTAGAAGTCTCACTCTGCTTCCCTCCAGTGGGTGCTGATACAACTCAAGCTGAAAACCCTTGGCAACATCCACACATTTTCCTTTGTGAGGGCTGGAGGTGCCTATGGAGGGGCAGATCTTTTGGGGCTACATCTGACATCATGGGTTAGATGTCATGCCACCATGTCATGGCAGACATTCTGAGGAACTAGTTTCCTACTATTTGTTAGAAATTTTGAAAATTACAAATGAAAAAAAGAAAAAAAAATCTTGTTCAGTTGAAAATTCCTGTCTTTAAACATTGGCATTCAAATGTTCATTATAAAATTTTGTGTCTGAGTAAATTTCACCACTCAACATATCAAACTAACCCTAACTCCATTTTTTTGTGCCTTTTTTTCCTCTATTTGGTGCATCCCCTCACTCCTTTCATTACCCATTCCTCTGAATAGCTCCTCCTAAGTGAGCTACCATCATTCTTATCTTCTCTTGTGTTTTTTATTCCTTTTGCTTTCCAGTTCTCCAATTCCAGTCTCCTTGCTTTTGTTCCTGCTTTCCTCTTTCCATACCTTGCTTGCATTAAGGGCTCGCTGAGAGATTGTGGATTTACTGTCTTGAGTGTGCCTTTTGTTTTTATTCATTCAGCTCTGGATTGATGGCTTCTATTGATTATGAATATGTGTGCAATGTAAGTATTAAGCAAGAGCATGGAGCAGGAAGAAAATACGAGGGTGGGGAGGCTGCCCAGAGGAGCTGTGACTGCCCCTGGATCCCTGGAAGTGTTACAGGAGAACACAAGATATTCTATGGTTCTACGGTTCTGCAATTCTACTCAGTAAAACTTGCCTTCAGCTAATTACCTGTGGCAGTGCCAGGGATAAAAAATTGAATCAAGATGCCAAGTAATTAATTTTAATTTAGATATTATTATAAAACAAGGGGAGACCATGAGACTGCCAAATGTAACAGGGCCAAGGTTTAAAACATATTCCTTGGCACATTTTTGGGGTGTCAGGAAAAGGAGCTGATTTTTTTTTTCCTTACATTGAGATATATCTCTACAGAGAGGATAATTCAGGGTTTCTTTGTAAAAAAGGGATCTACCATATGGAACATTAATTACAATGGGCTTTAGGGAAGTCAAATAATCTTTTGTAAATAAAGCTGGAGGAAATGCTGTTTGCTTCTGAAATGGTTGTGGATGCTTTCCTTCTGCAAAGATGACAAATAGGAATGTTGTTTGTGGAAACACTCAGCCATTTCCAGGAGTGTTACTGATGTGCAGGAACAAAAAAGGGCTTGCTAGAATTCCTTGGGCTATGTATAGCACCTTATTTAGGCAAATTCTGGCTAGCCACTCATGCCATGAGTGTGGAATGTATGAATACAAGTGTGCATCCCTTACCTGATGTAAGGAAAAAGTCAGACAAGATTTATTTGGTTCCACCTTCTTTCTTCAATCAGTCCATAACTATATTTTTCCAAGGTGAGATATGCATATTTTTTTATGACTCACTGGAGGATTCATCTTTTTGAAAAAAACTGTAGCTGTATCTAAGCTTAAAGATTTTATTGGAGTTTCAGACTGAATTTCAAAACTGTTTTAGGCACTACAGATGTGTAATAAAATTTTTGTGACTTTACTCAGAGGTTCACAAACCTATGTCTTTATAGTCACTATAATCATCATGGAATGACCATATACTTATCCTATAATGAATTTATCCTTTATACTGAACTTTTAGGTGCTAATTAGAATGAGAAGTTTGCTACAAAATACAACTGACCCATGGTAAATGTGTTTAAAAAAAAAGCAAAACCAAACACAAAAAATGAAAGAACAATGAGATATGGCAACATTTTAAGGCTTTTAACATTTCCTCTTTCAGTTGGAATATTCATACTGCTATGTTTAAAATAAGGAAGCAAAAGATTTTACAGGGCAAATTGATGACAACCTGGTATGGCTTGGCACTGGTCACAGGCAGTCATTTGCTCTTTGAAGTCAGGCAGGCAGGTTTCTCTGTCCCCCTCAGACTGACAAAAACCTGGTTGGTGATAAAGTTGTTGCATGAGCATAAAGAATTGGTTCATGAAGCCAATGAAAACTCTGAGTTAAAAGAGTTAATGAGTCTCTGACATGGCCCCTACAAAAGCTTTACCTGAAAGAGGAAAAAGTCCTTTTGGAAAAGCTGACTTGTTTGTTCTTGAGGCAACAGGATCATCACTTCCATATTGCCAAGTCCTTGTCCTCATTCCTGCATGTTCAACCTATACCTGGGTGACAAATCCCAATGAACAGCTCTGTCAAGTTGTATCAGAGGATTTAAACTTGAAGATTTTGATGGATTAAAAGCAGTGAAACATCAATTAAAAGCTCAAGTTCCAGTTAATCTTATTTATTTATTGTCTGGAACAGATTTAGCAAAAAACCCCAAACTTCTGAGTTTGAAATGCCATTTTGGCAGCAGCTTTTTTGTTATGCCAAAGCAAGAAACTAAACTTTGAAATTCACTTTCCTTCTATAACTATTTAAAACAGGAGTAGTTCTTTCTGTAGGTGTATAAATTGCCCAATCTGATAATGATAAGGAGCTGGTGCTGCTTACATTTCTCATTTCCCACTCATGCACTGATAGACAGGGAATATTGCAATTTATGTGAAAAGTCTAAATCTAGATTTTTTTTAAAAACAAATTTGCATTATTAACAATGGAGGACCATAATTTCCTCCACTGAATTGGGATCCAGAAACTTGTGCTTTTGGCAAAAATACTTTTTATGTTGGGGCATCTGCAGATAAACCTAGACACGATGTGTGTGTGTGTGTATACTTATAAATTACTTCCACTAATTGGTGCCCTACATTAGGATATTAATGATAATGAATGAAAATATCAGGAAATTAACGAAATCTGTAAGTTTTTTTACTTCTTTTGTTTAAAAAACAAAACAGACAGAAACCCACACAGTTAATAACCAGAGCTTGCAGTATAAATTATTAATTCCCATTTATAGGAAACTACCAACTAGAGCTACCAAAACCCCCAAAATATCCATTTTCATCCTCCATAAAACCTAAATGGGAATTCCCAACCAGTTCCTTAAGAGAAAGCCAATCCCTTCCCGAATGGGATCACTCAAAAATTTCTCAAGGAAAATTTGTTTTCTGATTTGTTCTTTCCCAGGGAATTAAATTGGTTTAAATACTGGAAAGACTCCTTGGAAGTTTCCAAGTCTCTCCTAACACCATGAGTCAGATGTCTCCAGGTTGCTTTGTGCCAGATTTGATGTCAAATGATTATCCAGTGGGGTTTTCCACTAGACTTCCTAATGGAGATTCAACGGGATTTTACTGCGTAAAATAACGGGATTTTGTCTGAATCACCAAAGCCAATACAAAAAATCTGGTCCTGTTAATGTGTTTGTTAAAACACATTTTTAAAGGATTAAAATGTTTATGAAAAGACGTAAAATTTTAATTTCTATACAGTGATATCAATTTAGAATGTTAATTAATTAGCATGCTAGTGCAGCACAAAGTCCCTGCTCTGGGTAGCCTTGGTGGTGACAGGAAGCTCTGATTACTCCTCGTTTTCAAATTATCTCTGCTCTCCAAGACCCAGAGCGTGCTTTCGCAAGCACAGTTGTTGCTGCTCACTGGAAATTTTCTGAGGAAGAAAGGAAGTGTTGCCTCATGGCTGGGTTTGGCAGGTCCTCCCTGAAATTAGGGAGCTGTTGGTCATGGGTGGCCTGGTGACATCTGCCCTGGGACCAGCATCACTGGGTGATCTCTGTGGCTGAATGAAACTTATCTTTTTGTAACTCACTGGATTGATAAAAGATCCATATAGCTTCCAGCTCTTGAGGATCTGGGAGTTTGTTGTGTTTATTTGTTCTTTGTATTTTATGTCCTATTTGGGCTGAAACCAATTCCAAGAACTCTTATTTTCCCACAGACTGGGAATCCAGCTTCTTTGGCGAGCTGCAATTGTTCCGCAGCCTGTCTCCCACACTGCTGCACATTCTTGAGCAGAACTGTGGTCTTCATCTGAAAGTGAAAACTTAAAGTGTAGATGCGCTAATTTGGCCAACTCCCCTTTTTGCCCTTTCTGAAGTATATAATAATTTCAAACACATGGAATTCAATTTAGGAAGAATAGATGAAGTCCATATTTAAGTGAGGCAGTGGAAGCAGAAACCCTGTACCCATTATTCAAAGATCTTTTAAGAACAAGCTCAGAAGATTGTCCAAAGAGGAATAAAGGCAGAATTAGAGCCCCAAATGGCAGCTGAATAGATGACAGGTGCTACTTCTAGCCCAGTCCTGTGGAAAACAGCAAAATAGTGGGAATATGGATTTTTAAGACATGGTTAATACAATGGCTGTACAACTCAGAGCTTGATCTTACATAAGGGGAGTAGATTGATTCTCCACTGGGAGCCAGGGGAAATTCATAGGTGCTGTCTTTGTCATAGGGTTTTAAAAATAATCTCAGTTACTTTTAAATACTGCTCTGCTTTTTATAGGGACAAATCTGGAGTAGATCTCAGTGACTTCTGCCCATCTCTGGCACCCTCAATGCCCAGACAGGAAAAGGAGTGTTTCTTATGTTGCTATCAACTTCTTTTTTCCAGATGAGAAGTCACACAATATTTCCTCACATTCTTTGGAGATGGTAGGTGAGAATTGTTCATAAAATAAAGTTAAAATGGTCCTGGGGATTGCTGGGTGGAGAAATGTCCAATGACTGCCTTAGCAACTCACTGTCTCTCTCCTTTTGTTTTTTTGTTATAAACACCTCAATTATAAACAATATAAATAGATCCATTGTCTCATAGCACCCACAGTTGCAAGACAAACACAGAGGAGTTTGTCCTCACCAGCAGTGAGGTGAAGTCAGTGAGATTGTTGATGGCATGAACCTTGTTGGATTTGGCTGGCTCCCAAATGCACATATTAGCAGACGATCTTTCACCTGATGAGGATTAATCGTGCTGGAATGTGTGGCAGCAGGAGGAGATGTATAGGAGCAGTTTGCTGTAAACTAAGTGTATTTTCATGTGGTTATGGTTTGTTTTGGTGTGAGTCAGACTAGCAGTGATCTGGTGAGGTAATCTGCTGGGGAATGGGGAGAAGTGACATTCTTCTTTCCCTCCATGCCCCCACCTGAGCAATCACTGGATAAAAGAGGGGCACAGTGTGAATTGATGAGGCTGAAATTGATGTGGTGTTCCTAGAAATGAACAGGATGGGTACAGAGCCAGCTTATCAATTGGCCCAAAGCAATATTAGATGCAGACAATGATAAGAGCTATATTTAGGAAAATGAGGACAGCTGCACTCATGCAGGTGTTCACCCAGCTCCTGTGCTTGGTGTGTGCCTGTGTGTCTGGCTCTTCTTGTCCCACTGTTGGAGTGTGGATAGACAGCAGTTTTCACATGGCTGAGGGGACTAAGATATCCTAGAACACCCAGAACAGGAGCAGTGTCTGTCACAGGCTTCCCAGGGTCACTGGATAGGGGAAAATGGCTTCAAATTAAAAAAAAAAAAAAAAAAAAAAAAAAAAATTTAAGTGGTTAGATTAGATATCAGGAAAATGAAGGCCTGGAGTTGGGTGAGACACTGGTAAAAGTTACCCAGAGAAGCTGTGGCTGCCCCTGGATCCCTGGAAGTGTCCAAGGCCAGGCTGGACAGGGCTTGGGGCACCCTGGGACAATGGAAGGTGTCCCTGCCATGGCAGGGGGTGGGAATGGATGATCTTTAAGACCTCTTCCAAACTAATCCATCCTGTGATTCTGTGATAATATCTAAGTAAAAAGATAGTGACTAAGAAACATCTATAATTACTGACTCTTCTGACATGTTCTTGGCCCATGTTTTAATTGGGTGCCATTATGCCCCTCTGGCAGGCACAAAAGAAGTTTTAGGAAATAGAAAGCCTGCCCCTGCCCATTGCCATTCATTTATCTTATTTTCACAACTTCAGTGCTGTTCTTGTAGAAAATTGGAAGTTCCACCAGATTGCTGGGATTCTATAAATGGTTTGTATGGACTTAGCCTTGCCTTTTTCATGGAATGAGAGGGGAAATGGGCAGAGTGTGGCCACATGAGTCACAAACATCTGTCTTTGTGGGTGTCCTATTTGATTAATTAAAATTTACAACCATTTCAGCTTTCTTCACACCAGGCCCCCAACCAGCATGTGAGTAATTTTGTACTTCAGGGGTTGCCTGGAGGTGACAAATTTTCCCAACTTTTTCTGTATTCAAAGGTGTTTGTCTTTCAGGCATGAAATTCAGAATGCGGAGGTTTTATTTTTGGCTTACAGATGTCATTAAAATCTGCCCCTTGCTGGTGGTAAATGTGGTCTTAAAAACCTGTGAGGATAATAGAAGTAGGAGCAAGGGAGAGAAGCTCTGTCTTGAGCTTGACAGATTTTCCACATGGTTTGGTCATAAATTGTAAAAACAAATTGCAGCTTTTCTCTGTTGGGATGACCAAAAATCAGTAGCAGACGCCTTTAATTCTCCCACATTCCAGGTAATAGGACTTTTCCAGGAATGGCTTTGCTTGGTTCAGAGACTGTTACTGATGTGCCAGACTGTAAATGTCATGCTTAGGCAGGGTGGTGATTGCTCTGCTGTGTCCTTCTGAACTGTCATCAGTGTGAAATGAATAAGGGTGTTTTGGCTCTTGCTGTAATTCTGATTAGTTGAGCAGTTTTATGGATTTATTTTGCCTTTTTAAGCCATTTCCATCCAGCATAGCATGGACAGGTTCAGCTTTCCTGCTGAAATCTCCTCCAGCATTTTACTCCCTGAATGTACCTCCCTTTTCCCCCTGTGCTCAAGGGCCAGCTGTCTTGATTTGGGAATGGTGCTCCTCAGTTTAGTGCTGCCACAGAGATGCTCCAAACCCTAATGATTTCTCTGGATGACATCTGAAAATCTGTCTTGTTTCACAGTCTGGTACCTTGTAAATTGTTTTCCCTCTGTTAAGTTGGAGAAAAAAACAACCTTAAGCTTATCCACAAATCAAAGAGTTTAGAATTTCTACATCAGTAATATATACTAAATATCAAAGAGCTTGCTTTCCTGAATGTTTCCAGAATGGATAACTTAACACCACCAGATATCCTGTGTTCTCCTTCACTTGGAAGTAGGAGAACTGAAATACAAAGTCAAGTTTATTTGCACAGAGAAACCTGTTAATGACTGTCACCATTAGTCAGCACTTGATGTAGAGAGAGTTGGTGTGGAAAGAGAAAGCAAATATAATGGGGAATGAGATATTTCCAGTAATTTACACAGGTGACCTAAGCCTTGAGTACTTCTAAGTGCCTGTTTCACTGCACTTTGTTTGAACTTAGGCTCAAATTTTACTTTTTGTTTCCCACACATTATTACAACATTGCCAAGGAAACATTGGCTTTAATGCACCTCTGTTTAATTCTCTAGATCCTGACTAGAAGAAATGATGGAATTCTATTTTCTATCCAGCTCTAGGGATCGTGTGCCATATGCAGTCTTGTCTACCTGATTTCTACTCAGCTACCCCAATATCTTCTCCTCAGCTCCTCCCAGATAAACACTAAATCAGAGCAGCAATCATTTCCAGTTGTACTCTCAGGAAAAAACTGGAAACAATTTTGTTAACCGGCTTCTCAACAAATGCTTGGGAAATGTTGGGAAGCATCACTTCATTTTCCAAAGTGTAAACTACTTTTCCAGCAGTGTTCTGTCAATAAACTGGTGAAGGCCTCATCCATCAAATATCCTCTGTAACCAGCTGGAATTTGCTGAAAAATAAACATTTGACTCTTAGGTAGGAGTTAAGATTTGGCCATTGGTCCAACATATGATTAGGGTTATAAGCAAGCACATGCTCCCAGCAAAAATTCACTTTTTTAGGGAACACAAAGCAGTGTTTGCTTGAGTAGGAGCCTCTAATTTTTCCAGGCATCAAAACTAAAAAATAAGGGCTGTTACTTTGGATACTTTTCTTGTGTTTCCTCCAAATTTTCAAGAGGAATTCACTGAGTTCCTCAAGACCCCTGGTAGACATCCAGTCTGTTACCAGTGCTGATATCCAATGGAGGAATTGAGCCAAAATTGCTTGCCAGAAAATAGTTTCTGTAAATCATTTGAAGGTGAAGGCAATTTCTCCCTCTCCCCTTCATGAAATATCAGTATTTATTTAATAACTTTCTGTTTCTTTCAGTTTCTCCTGATTTCTTTGGTTTACTACAAAATGTAGCCAAACATGGTTCTGAAACAGCTGAATTTTCACAGTGAGAATAAATAAGGTAGAAAAAAGGATTGAAAATAAAAATTGTATTTTAGAATTATTTAATAATAATGGCAGCTGTGTCAAAACTATTTCATAATTGGTGTGCATGTATGAAAGAGCTTATTTTTGGCCATGTGAGCCATGAGATGTGTTTATATCCTTTACAAATTTGAATTGGATATTCTTGCATCAAGAGTGTCATCGTCATCACTGGATGCATGTTATCCTATAATTAAAGGTAGACAGGCTGCTGAAAATCAGGTGTTTTCACTCCATGTGGGTATCCAAAAACCCCTTCTGAAGGTGTTGAAGCTTAGTGGGTTTAGAGCAACATTGTTTAGAACATAAAAAATACAATGTCTGAAAGTGGTGAGTTGCAGCTTTTTCCTCGCCTTGTCAAATCCAGTGCAGGCTTTGAGAGACAGCTCTGCTGGCTGGACACAGCTCCCAGGATCTTTGGCAGCTCCTGGGCTTGGCTTGGTCTGTGCACAGCTTTGTTGTTCCTCGCTCTGCTGCCAGGACACACACAGGAGCTCACATGTTCTCTGCCTGGCTGCTCCTTGCTCAGCCTCCCTTTCTCCCAAACAGCCCCTCTTCAGCATTCCTGCCTCCAACCTGCTCCTCTTTTTCCCTCTTTGCTGGCCAGATGTGCCTTTGACAGGCAGGTGCTCATTCTTTACCCTGAGAAGAGGTTTAGATCCTTACTGAGCCCCTTCCTCACCTCTCTTTGCCACACCAAATGTCCTCTGGAGGATCTTCAGATTTATTTTAGTGCCATGGGCAGGCCAGACTCCAGGTGATATTTGCATTGAGACCACGTTTATTGTAGACCCAAATTAGACTGTTCTACAGCTAAAAATCCTTGTAGCCATTCACATCTCTCTACAGGTTGATGTCTTGGCCATGGGATCATTGAGTGCACCATTCACATAAACACTTTCTCAAGTCTACCTGTCCTCTGTTATTTCCCTGATGCAGAAGATAAATGACAAGGATGTTGTAGTGAATTCAGGGTTTTAAGAGAATTCCTAGCTTTTTATTGCCTGAGTTCTGATTCTTTGGGTGTGTTTCACTTCCTTTAGGCATCAGCTACACTGCTGGGGACGAGGATTTCCTCATGACCCTGCAGTACAAATGGAGAAAACAAAACGAGTCCTTAAATTTAAATTTTAATCACATTTTTGACATGTTCTAGCCCAATATTCAGTGAATCTGAATCCATGCTTGCTTGTTGAAATCATGCAGAGATAACATAAAAATCAGAAAAAATTGTCAATTGAAATGTCATATGAACTTAAGTCTGCAAGTTTGTCATGGATTGTAACACTTGGTCTTGGATCATTACTTTTTCTTTCTCTTGTCTGTGTTGCTTTCTTTAAATTTGGTCATGAAATGAAAAGTATGCATTTTTTCCAGGGTGTTAGAGGAAAGCAGGTGGCACCTGATTTTTATGTTCTATGAAAAGCTGACATATCCAATAGACTGAAAATACCCCACTTTTAAGGTTTCCAAGGTCTGGCTGGAAGAGTAGGTGGGTAAAAAAATAGGACAGTGTAAAGGAATCTAGTTTTTTCCTTTCTCTGGCCAGTATTCCTCCAGCAGCTCTCATTTCAGAGATGCAATCTCAAATGTAAAACTTTCACTTTAGAGGTGCATTATTTGATGGTCTAGACAGACTATATCCTGTGTCTGTAACTAGAATTAAAGCCACATTTTTTGCTGTTGCATATTTGGCCACCACAGATGTGCAGGTTAATTACACTGAGTGCACCATTTATTTAAAAAATTAAATTATTTTCTTATGTGAATGCTTTGGCTTATCATTGATGGAAATGAAGAGGGGAAAAAAACATCAGGAACATTATCTTTTGTGTGGTAACAAAAACATAACTCTGATTTGGTGGGCCTTTACATTATTACCAGTTTCTCAATTCCTTTTCAGTGGAAATTTTGGCTCTGACATTGGCTACATATATATGTGCATTATTCCTTATACTTTTTTCTTATGTCCAGTCAAGCTGTCAGAGAGAAATCTTAATCTTTGGAAGATAAAACCGTATAAAACCATCCTCAAATGATTTAGATCATGTGGAATACTTGTACCAACCAACATCTGTTTGTCTGGGGTTTTAAAAATCTTCCTGGAGAAGAAACTGTCCAGTCTGCCACAATTTTATGTGACAAAGAAATAATAAGAAAATCTGGAAGTGATGGCAGCAAAGAATCACTCTTTGGGTGAGGAGTGGGGAACAATTGTGTCACACAGTTGTGACAGTTCTGAATTGAAGTATTTTTAGCTGAATCAAAAGTATGCCAAGTTTTCAATTCCTTGGGCTTAGATCTTCAAGGTATATAACCAATTATTCCTAAGAAAAACACTTCCCAGTTAATAAATACTAAGATTTGGAAAAATGGGTGACACAAATGGTTTTTTTGGGGATCTGTGCAGAGGAAGTCAAAGTGCTGCTCAAATCCCCTCTCTACTTCCATGGCTGAGGTTTAAAAAACTGAGCCTCCATATGTGCTAAAAGCCATTTTCACACTTTTCTGGATAAATCTATCATACTTTTCTCACTTTAAGCATTAATAACTCCTTGAGAAATAGTGATATCTGCCTTAATGATACAATAAGCAGGGCTGATGATCAAGGAGCCAAATCTGTGGTGTTCTGCCTCTTTGAAATATTGAACAATTATACTACTTAGAATTAATTTTGTGAAATACTCTTTTGGGTTCTTTACATTATCCAGTTGTAAAAATAGTCCCTGTTTTCCTTTTTATTCACTTATTTTTGCTATGTCTTCTTCCTGACTGCAACCACAAGTTAGAATCTTGGAAAAAAAAATAAATGTTTGCATGGCTCTCCTTCTGTCTGGAATTTTAGGAAACTTCCAAGAAGAATGCCTGGTAGCTGGGAGAGGGCACTTTTATTTCTGGTTACATGTAGCCTTAGAACTGACCTTCTGTAACACTGAAGTTTCTTTATCTTATTGAAGGGGAGCATTTACAGTTTTTACATAATTCCAGGAAGAAATGAATGTCATCACTGAACTCCAGAGAGCAATTGCAGAGGCTAAAAGCACTCTGGGCTCCCAGCAGAATGATGAGGGAGGGCGAATCAGGCAGCAGCAGGAGCAAGATGAAGTTTTAGTGGGTTGTTTTCCAGCTGTTTCCTGCAACATTTAATATGACACCAGTATAAACCAGCTCGGTTTTGAGTCTGCTTTACTTTGCACTTGATAGAAGGATGGCTACTGGCTGGGAAGCTCCATCCCATTAACACAGTAGAACTGAGCCACAGATCCTCTCTTCCCTGCAGGGTTTCAGAGCAGCAGCTCAGGCTGAGTATTTCCTTTGGAAGGGTCGCTCCAAAGCCGCAGACTGGGCGCAGGGAGGAGTTCCCCTCACTCTGGAAGAGAAAAGGCACTTGACAAGGAAACCCAGGCCAAAGCAGACCGTAATGTTTCCAGAGAGTTGTAACCTCATGGTGTCTTGACCACTTCCACATTTTCATTTTTCTCCAAGATAACGCTGACAGAATTCCCAGTTCTCTTTTTTTCTTTTTTTCTCTCTTTTTCTGACGTTTGTATTCCTTAGCCTTTTCCCAGAACACAGTTGTTGATTTCTCTTCTAGCACAGTATTTTCTATTATCTTTTGATCCAGTCCAAGGCTGACTACTGTCAGTAAGAATAACCTTTTCCCTTAACTCTTTTCCATTATCCTCTGTCCACACAACACACATAGTACTTAATGATCAGGTGTGGGGCCTGTAAGTGCTTTTTGTAACACAAAGCATGAGTGAAATTCCATAAAAATTGTCCTAACCAAAATTATTCCATCACAAATATTTTTTAAGTGTTTTGCATCTTTTGATTTAGGTAATGGGTTGTTTGTTTGTTTTCCTCTTTAGTTTATTTTGGTTATGCTGCATTGAAACTCTGTTGCTAATGGCAGTAGTTATTTTCCTGAACAGTTCTTTAAAAAGAGAGACAGGTTAGGCAGAGTTTTCTTACTGTGAAAGAAGAAGCTCACACAGCTTTTGGAAGTTAAATCAGTGATCATCTTAGACTTTGCCACCCCTTTTTCTCTCAGGTCCTTTCGGTCTTCTTGGGGATGGTTATCCAAGCAAAGCAGCAATATTTCTGCTACCTGGACCTTACCCAAGCCCTAAAATGAAATAAATTGAAATTAGAAATGCTGGTACTGCTTTGTTTTTTACAAATATCTTTGAATGTTGCGGAATTTGCAATCAAATGTAAACTACTAAACCACTTTGTAAATCAGAATTAACGTTTCCTTCCAGTTCCTATAAATTACGACAGAATTTAGCTGCTTCTAGATTTCAGCAGTTTTCAGTTGTACAGAATTCAGGGGTTTTTGGACATCTTATTCTGATGTCCAAATATATCTCTTATTCTGATGTCCATCTTATTCTGATGTCACTTTTTTATAAAGGGAACTGTAATTCTAATGATGTTTCCAAATGCTTACAGTGCTTTATATTTATAACCTTTTAGATTATATCAAAAAGAGATATCTCTTTTAGAGATATTAGATTTTATTGTGCCTTGATAAGAAGAACTTGCTAGTGTGCATTTTTGCCTGCCACTTCTCTGCCTCACGCACTCAGCCACAAGAATATATAAAATGAAGGGAAGAGCTTAAAGTCATCCATGAGTTTTGAAATTATCAGGAAATAATAAAACTGATCTCAAAAAATTAAAAATTATGGCAGTTTGCTGTGAGCATTTACATGTGGCTGACTTGCTATCTCTGAATTTTTTCAAGCTTGGATGGAACAATTGCGGATGCAAATGTAATTCCATTTCAGGATAAAAATATACAACCTTTGGTTTTCCTTTTCTCAATATTTTTTATAATTTTAATCCAAATTTTATTTTTGAGTGGATCATGTAGGTGTCCAAACAATGAAGACATGTACTTTCCATGTACAATTTTGTGTGTAGAACAGACATAGATTTTTATTGAAGTAGGACAGAATTTGGAACATTTATTAACTGTAATGGCCTTATGAGAGAATTTAAACATATTTTTAAAATGATGAATGCAATTCCATTCTCTTTATGTCCAACAAATAAAGCTATTTGGACAGCATCTGCATTTTTTACTGCTTTGAATCAAGTCAATCAAGTCTTTGCAAGATCTAGTGGATGTAAATCACACCAAGAATGTGGCTTAGCTCAGTAGAAGGTGACTAAGAAGATGGAAAACCTCAGCAAAATCTCATTTTATCTTGGATTAGTTTTTTTTCTGAGCTGTTAAAATTGTGTTCTAGAAAACACTTTGAAAGAAGATGTTACAAAAAATGTAAATGTTTGGGTGTTTATAAGCCTTTCTTTATTAATGGCAAATTAAAGCACATCAATATCTTCCTATAAACAATTTTTTTAATTTTTAAAAAAACATTAAAAAATTTGTAAAATAAATTACCTGTATACCTTGGAATTTAGATAGTCTCAAGAGAAATCATCAGATTAATGTTCATGGAAGAATTAGAGAGGAATTAAGGCTTAATTTCATTGGCATGATTTTGTTTCTTTCTTTTATTTTTACATCTTGTTTCAATTTTTATTTCTTTTAATGTTGATGTGCTTTATATATATTAAAATATTTCTGGGCTGCAATGAGTCAAGACTAGGAAAAGTAGATCTGAAGGCATTTTCTTGACATGATTTATAGCAAGAAAAAATCCCAAATAAAGCGTTGTCTTCACAGCAGCCACTAGAATGGAAATTTCCACAACTGAAAAGAAAGAGGTAAGAGATAAATGGAGATTGAAGCCTTCATCCTGTTCCATTCCTGCTCTGAAATCTTTAAGATCTTTAAACAGCAAGAAGTATAGGTAGCAAGGAATTGCAGAATCTCCAGTGTCAGCCTAATAGGATCTGATCAGCCCTGTGGGGCATTCTGTGCTCCCTGGTGGAATCTGGAAAAACCAGCCCAGGAAGGCTGAAAATAACAATCATCATTCCCTTTTATCAAAGCCTGGCTCTTTCATCATCCCCTCCTCACTTCAAACCCACAGTTCTGGGTTTGCAGCTAAAGCCAGGCCTAAAAAGGCCTTGCATCCACAGTGGAAGGTAAAAAAAATCCATGTTTGGGGTAAGGAGTCCATCTCTCCACAGGCAGTTTTGGCTGGAGTTGTGCTGGAGTAACAAACTGGGATATGAGGAGTGTCCAGAAAAATCCTTTGGGAAAACTGCTGGGAAATGGAAAGCAGCTCTGTCCTCAGGTGCTGGGCAGCAGAACTTGAGTGCAGCCAAAAAAGGAAAAGCGTTCTCATCATTCCATGTACTCTGCTGAAAAGCTAAAGCAAATACATGATTCCAGCTTACAAATTTCTAAGTTTATTTTGGCATGTGTTTAATCATTCAGGAATTGGTCTTATTTGATAAAGCATCTAAGTACCCACTTAAAACAAAGCAGATATTTAAGGGCCTCATTGAATAAGTGTTTAATATTAGGAGGTGCACAACTTCTTATTGTGAAAAAAAAAAACCAACAAAAAGACCCAAATCAAACACTAATTAAAACTGAAACAAGCCTTCCTTCATTAGTACTAAGTGGTAATAAGCTCTCCAGCCAAAGAGCTGTTCTGAACTTTCTAAATATTTAATTAAAAAAATGATATCGAACCGGTATCTGTGTAATCATGTTTACAGTAGGTATGAGAGCATGCAAGACCTACCTGAATGCTACTGTTGCTCTGACTCTTTTTTTTTTTTTTTTTGGAAACCTTTCAAAAAGTTTCCAAAGTTTTTGACTCATCTTAAAGAGTTCTCCTCCTGGAGAGGCTAAGGTATTGAAACACACCCTTACATAATGTCCTTTATTTGGCAGAAAATAAAAGAAGAAAACTGTGGAGATATCTGATGGCCAGAGATTTTTCTTGTTTTGCTCCTGCATGAATATTTTTGAAAGATATTTATCTCTCCTGAACTTTTTACTGGGAGGGAAAATGAGATATCAGGTGAGATAGGAAACTACAATTTTAATTCTGCTTTTAGAATAGAGATTCTGTGAGAGAACTGTCTAGGTGAAGATTTTAAAAGGACAAAAGACTATCAAAACCAACCCTAATATTCTGCAGAGCTCATACACATCTCCTTAGTGGAAAACTTCAATTATCTAAACATGATGGAAATATTGAATTGTTTTATCTCTGTGGAAAACAAGTTAATTTAGCAACTCTATATTAAGAAACACAAGTACTTAAATGCAGTAGTGAATTCTGGAAAGGCAGGATGTAAACTTCATAATTAAAATGCTTTCTATATAGACTGAGTAAATCAAATACTGTACAGACTGAGGAGAAGAGCTCTGATTCACCAGTGTTATTTTAGTCACGTGAAAACTCCCACTGAGAAAGGGGGAAGTTTTTGGTGTTGTATGAGCAGTGTGTCCATAATCTCAGAACTGAGTAAAGAAGTAGAATAATTTTTGAAACAACTGTTGTCCATCATTAATAAGTAAAGTGAAGGCAGTTGAGTTCTTTTTAGATCTAAATCATCAAAAGCAAGAAGGAGATTATTTAAAAACAGTTATTAAGGGAAAACAATAAATATTCATCACTGTAGCCAAGACTGATCATCAGTGAATTACTCAGCTTCTCCAGACTACACCCTATTTTTCTATAGATAAAAGCATATTTTGCCTACACTTGCAAGTTGGGAATTGAACACTGGGATCTTGATGTAGAGAGGAATAAGAATGTCTAGCTACTAAATTAAGATTCTTTGGGTGTTTCTCCCTTTGAGCAGCAGTGATCTGGTCAGGACCGTTGGTTCCACAGGAATACAAAGAATTAAACCTTATCAGTGACAGGAGGTGCTGCCAACCGAATTATTGCCATGGTGAAAAGAGTTACCTGGAGTGAAATGTTCAGTTCTGATCCTCCCAGTACATGTGGGCTTAGAGGAGTGAGCCTAGAAAAGAGTCACAAAAATTATATTCTGCATGGGGATAAACACGGGAATGAACATGAGAGAGTGAGACCTCAGCCCTGCCAGAGACAGGGATAAACGAGGCAATGGATGCAAATTAAAGCACAGAAATTCCCTCTGAACACAGCCAAGCACCATTTTACTGTAAGAGAGGAGAAACACTGGAAGAGGTTCCCCAGAGAGCTACTGGAATTTGCATTTGTGGAGGTCTTAAAAAGAAAATGGGAAACAGACCTAGAGAATATTTCCTGATGGGAGAAGATCTCTAGAGGTGCCTTTCAACCTCCTCCAGTCTGAGATGCTGCAAAAGAAAGGAAGGAAAACTGAAAAGACTTCAAAAGAGACCAACATGTTTACTAATTCGAAAGGAAAATAATCAGAGGCATAAACCAAAGCTGAATTCTCCAAGGGAAATCCAGGTCAAGGTTTTATTATGATGTGTTCCTGGATCAGTGCTCTGAGGTTTCAGAAAGGCTGTGCCATTTGGACTTCAATAACAGTTATATATAATACATATAACACAGTATACATAAGTACATATAATGTGAATATCTATTAATATGAATACCTCTTAATATGAATCCAAAGTGAAATCTGAGTGAAACCATAAGGTTCTGATTTTATAATCTGCCAATTTGAAGACACCACGAATCACTTTATAAATTCTGTTGGTGTCCAAATGTCCAATACAATTGCTGTTCAAACTTCAAATTCAGTCTTTTGGGGTTTGTGGTTATTTGGTTTGTCCATTGAGGGGGATCAGTGAGGGGATCAGTTTATCCATCAAAATAACAGACTGAAAATAATAATATGTGTCTACAGGGGTAACTTTGAACCTGTGTGGAAGTTTGAAAGAATAGGGAATAATATAGTTAGTTACAGTTATAGTTACTAGAATTTGTGTATATTAAAGGTACAATGAGACAAATATATCCAAGTAGATATTAAAAAGTCAAAAATTTTATGGATGATACAAGAGAGAATCTTTAAGACAACAATATTAACACAGGGTTTTCTTTTAAATCAAATCAGCTCCTAGGTCTGTGCCTGGCTTTCAAGAAGTCTGTTCAGCCATACCAGCAATATCAAAAAGTGCCACCTCTGCATTTTCCATCCCCTCATGGCTTGCAGCCAGGAGTAATAAGTCACACCTACAGCAAAAAAACCCCAACATAATAGTCAAAAAAAGTTGAATATGACAGCAGTGATGGAATCATGGATCATTTTGATCTAAAATCAAAAAGAAGTGGGACAGGACCAAAATAGAGCATTGCAACTCTGGAGCTCTTGACTGTAAATGGGGGAGACACAAGTCTTAACTGTGGCAATAAAAAAATTATTGGCTTTTGAATGAGGTTCTGCATCCATTTGGTTTGAGATAGAATTTTTGGCTGTAAGAGGTGCATTGTGCTCTCCAGTTTTCACCTTATAAATCTGTTTGTCCATAGAGTTCTTGGAAGATGTTCCTGGATTCATCTAATATTATTGAAATGGCCATTTTATATAAATCCTTATTTTTAAATTAATGTGAGATGAATAACAAATGTTCTGTCCATGTTTACAAGATATCTAATGGCAGGAGTTTAAGTAACTACTGCTTAGCATAAATAATACTATATGAGGAAGACAGCAGGAGTAATGAAAAATGCAATTAAGAAAGAGTTATTAAAATTAACTGGTTCAAAACTACGGAATTGGTTGAAGGATCATAAAAATAGCCGATTTTATTTTAAATATTAAGTTAGAGGGATCTCTCTTCCCAATAAAACTCTCCCTAGAAATAGCAAAATCAGTAATCCACCAGGAGACACACAGGCTGTTGAGAATTGTGAAATGAGGCAGAGAGCACCAGAAGTGTAAGGGAAATTCAGCTTTGAATGAGTAAAATTTCATAAATGTCTTGCAGTGGTATGACTAAATTTTAAGCAGTGCAGAAACTTGGATAAGAAAGGCTTGGACACCAGAATACAATGTACTCTGATATAAAATAAGATCAATTATGAGAATGCTAGATGATTAATCAAGTAATAAACTATAAAATTTAACTGTATTTGTGAGACTCACATAGTAAAAAATAAGCTATCATGATCAAGATGTGATAGCCATGCTGCTGCTCACCAGCTGTTAACTTAAATAGAGGCAACCCTCTGGATTTCAGAGGGATTTCATTCTCAGTTTAAAGATGTATTTTATTTTTGCCTTGAGGAGCAGGGACAGAGGGACTCTCAGAGCACATATCTGCCAAGATTGGACAGGGTGGCACTGGGGAAATCGGTGAGGAAAGCAAGAGGGGAAATTTAGCCAAGTGTCTGCCTTTTCCAGCCTCCCTCCTTTTAGAATCCACTTTGACTCCTTATGAAGGGAGAGATTTGCTTGTTTTCTGTGACTGTTGAACTTCCTGGCACCAATTCCTTTTGATCAAACAAAATTTCAAGTGGTCTTGCTGGTACTTCACTACAAATTTGCATTTTTCAGCCCTTTGTAAAGGCTTCAAAATTTTTTAAGTTGTCTTTGCTGTTCAGAAATAAACCTCACATGCCTGGTAAATTTGGCAGGTCTCTCTATTAGTTTATTAAACCTCAAAATTCCCACTGTACATCTGCTCTTGTGCACAATTTTCAACAAGTGTACTCTGTCCCCTCTGTTGCACTGAATTATAATTTGAAGTTATTAAAATTCAAAAGTAATTGTATAGGAAATACAGATTAAATACAGGATTAAAGCATTTCATTGGAATGGGCCTATTATTGCTCCTCAGCATTTTCAATAGCAATTTGCCAGGAAATTTTAGTATATAATGGAATTTTTCTAGGCATTTTTTTCCTGATACATGTGAAATTGGGATTGCAAACACTGGATCCTGATGTTATATGTTCTATACATTCTTGTTCAAAGGATGTATTTACCCCTCATTCCTAAATTGCCAAAGAAACTGCCAAATTTAAAGTCTTGCATGGTTCCAAAGCTGAATGAGGCTCAGTTTGCTGATTTGCAAGTAGAGTCCTCATAGGTGCTGCATGGAAATGTGATTTTATGCAGCTCCCTTGATAACAGCACTTGATAATAAATATTTTTCCTATTAATCCTCCTAATATTCCTGTAGAGAGATATTCAGATCCTCCAAGGCAGCAGATTAGTGTTTAATTAAGGAAAAAAAAAACTTCTCATGCTCACTAATTCTTTCTAACTCACTATAAATTGTCATCGTCTGAAATTTTGGGAATGCAGAATAGTCTGATGCAGGTTTTTACCCATCATTAACCTCTATATTTTGTAGACTTGAGATAATCTGAGAAATATTACACTGTGTTTAACCTGCATTTTACTCTTCTATTATATGAAAGACATCTGGTATGTGAGATCAGCAGATGCAGAAGGTATTTCTTCAGTTATTACTGTTATTTGCCATAGCTTCACTAAAACAAATATCTTTGCTGTCACTCCTATGAAGGGTTTAAATAACCTACATTCTGATTTCCATTATAATTAGCATAATCAAACAGAAAACCATGTATTTTTCAGAAGCACAACTCTTGATTTTCAATTCTTACTAGATTTGTCTCTTCTCATTTGTTTACAGAGTTTGTGCATAATTTAAACTTCTTGCACAGCATAAAGGCAGTGGCACTGAAGGGAAGAGAGGACAATCAATTGAACATAGTGACAATAAAGTACTCAGGACATCCTTGTCCAATAACCTGCTTCATCACTTCCCTTCCTGTCCAGCCTTGGCCAGCCTATTAGATTTACAAGGCTATTTCAGGGTGAACTGTTCCCTGATAATCTGTCTTTTAGATTATCAATTTCCCACCTGTCACACAAAGATAATAATACAGGATTTACAACTGTGAGGTTATTTGACCTATACATGAAATTGCATAGAGCAATAATGTTCTTAGGTGGCTGCTCAGGCCTCGGCTTCACACAGTTTATTCCATCATGGCTTTTCTGTAATGGAAAAGCTGATTTCTTCCAGCCTCTGAATGTGCCCTGCCTAAGCTAGGAGTCATTTGGGAAAGTGAAGGCCAAAAGGTCACTGACTGGTGCTGCAGTTTAATTCCATGAACACATCACCAGTGCCCAGGAATATGCCTGGGCATGATTTAATTTCCTACTCTAGGTGTAGTCTTTCCCCACTCTGGGATTTTTTATGAGGGGAGGATGTCGGATGTAGGTACAGCACATTGAGGGTGGAAAGGATGTCCCTTTTCCTGAGATAGAACAAAAGATCCCTGGGAAAATCTGCATGACTATGACCTTCACCAGTTTTTAGAAGCTCAGATTTCATAAGGATGTATTGTGAATTCCAGCATGTTCCAATGAGCTTAGCTGTATTTGAGCACATCTCAAATGCAAATCAACAGTTCAAAGGCTGCTCAACCATTCTCTGAGGAGCTGACCAAAAATCTTTGGTGTTTTCCCCAATTTTCCCTTCCCTAGTTAGTTTGAACCCCAATCCTCCTTTTTTTTTCTGGCAGAATCATGCATAAAGGATGTGATGGCAGTTCTCACGATGAGGTGACTCTTCATCAAGAGGTCCCTGTTTACTCAGTTTTGCCTTGAGGAGTGTGAATGAGGCTCATCCCCCAGAAAGGCAGCAGATTTCCGTGTGAACAGGATTGGGAAGGACTTGCACAGCTGTAACCACTATTGTGGCTATTTCCATTCTGGCGTCACTGCTTACAAAGCCTTTTAGGAAAAAGACGCTCAGTGGAGGGCTTTGAAAAAGGGAGAGTCCTATTTTTACATTTGTGTCACCGTCCTGTGTTTGAAAGTCATTATCCTGTTTCTGAAAACCACTTTTTTTTATTTCTTTATGGGACTTACAACACAGCTAGGAGGTGAGTACACTGTGAGGTGCAATGTTTCAACAAGGAGTACAAACACAACAGGAACAGGTGGTGAAGGAAGGTAGAGCCTCTTCTTTCCTTGTTTGTGAGTTTACCCTCCATAAAATCCAGTTTGTGCCAGACTGGAGGATAATCTGCTTCCTTTCTCTTTGCAGCAGGGATATCTGGTTGGGATCCTAAATTACTGCATAAACCATGCAGGCATGGGCTGCTTTATTTTGCCAGCTAAGCCCTGACTCTTGTGTAAGTCACCTGCAGATGCAACACAGTTGTTTCCTTCTCTCTCACAGGTACAGGAATCGCTGGAGGCATGGCAGTAAAAGAATCACAAAGCTGGCAACCCTTTAGAAACGTCTGGGTAAGGGAATTATTCAACAGCACAGTGATTCATGCTGAAGAGGAGATGGTCACAGAGCTTTTTTCCACTGGGAGGAGGGAGACGAGGGGCAGACAGGCTTGGCTCCACACTCAAGAGAAATGACTGTGAATTTTCTCATCTTTCCCTCAATATTTTCTCAGCTCTTGGATGTGTGGGAGGAAAAGGAAGTTATTCAGGATCTATTATGACTTTCCACTACGTTGCTGCATTTTGGATTAGTGTTTGTTTTACGTCTGCAGCCCATTGTCTCTTGAATGAGCTGATTCCTACATCCCCATTCTGTTATCTTTCCATCGAGGCAGCTGAAATTGCCTGTGAAGAGACTGCTTGGGTTTGCTTATCAGGCCTGGGTAAAATTCCTTTTACATGTACAGAAAGATTTCAAAGATTAAAGCATGCCATGGTTTGGGCCTATGCTATCAAAACCATATTAGGGAAATTTCTGGGTTTTAAGCTCTGATATCCATTCAGGAGCCATAAGGAGTATTTAGAGCCAGACTTTCTCAGAACATTTAGAAAAAAAAATGAGAGCTGAGACCCTGCTTGAGAAGAGGAAAAATGCTCATATCATTTTTAAAACCCCAGTTTGAATTTAGTGTAGTTTCTCAGGGGTCCTCCAGAAAGAGTGTCTTGATGGTTCCTCATATTTTTAAATCTTTTCAGCCTCCTCACATTATTTATACTGAGGGAATTCCCCTGCCCCTTAAACTCTATGCATAACAAGAAAGATGTGTCTTATTAATAAAGTTGTATTGTTAAAAGTATTCCCTATTCTACATAATTGGTTATAAACCCTTTACTTGAAGTTAGAGAATTTTTTTTTTTTCCACAAGCTGGAAACTTAATGCTTATTAATCTTTTCCAGGTGTGTAAAAGCAAATAAAAAGGCCAAACTCTAATCTATGTTTAACATTTTAAACAGAATCTTACTGCACATAAATGTATGCTGTGATGCTGACCATTAATTTACCCATTTTCAAGGTGTGTGGCCCTATTAAGTTGGGAAATTCATCTACAGCTCACACATACGTGCCTCTGTTTCTGGTAGCAGGGGTATTTTGATATGTACCAAACACCAAAGCCTGACATCATTTTTTGGCAGGCACATGGATATTTTGGGTTGTAATTGCTGGCTTGCATGTCAGTGCACTCCTGCTGTCTGTTAACCAGAATCATCTCCTGGTGCTTCTGGGATTTTTTGCCAATCCTTTCTCTGGGCTCAGCCAATTAAAGTTTTTTCACCAGCTAAAAGTGTTTAATTTCTGTGTACAGTTTGCTTTTGTGCAATGCAGAGATGCCCAACTCTGTGCTTCAGCTGGAAAATCATATCCTAAAGTTCTATGCACATTCCCTTGAACACTTCATTCTTACTTCCTCATTTAAGTGCTCACAGTGAACATTCCCCATGCAGTGTTTTGTAGGTCAGGGTCTTCTGGGAGTCATAAACAGAGCCCAAAATCCCCCTACAGCCATAACTCTTCCTCCATGGCTAAACTGGAGTGGTGGTGGTGGTGGTGGTGGTGGTAGAGAAATATTTTGCTGTAAAATAAGGACATAAACATGGAAAAATGTTGACAGTCATTACCACAAAACGGGTAAAATTTTGGTGGGCAAAATTTTTGGCAGCAATATTAAACCATTTTGATTTCAATATTTTGAAAACAATCAGGTAAAGTGAAGATTTATTCCTGTTTTTGAATAGAAATCTCAATCTTATCCTAGAGTTTCCTTTTTGATAGAAGGAGCTGCAAAAGCACTCTGTAAAGATGGTGAGAACTTATGTTTTACACATTATTGAGCCACATTATTAGAGGCAGACTAACTGGAGAAAACTGAATCTTTTCACTGATCAGAACCAAACTAATTTTGCTGGGGAGAAAATTTTCTTCAAATTGCTCTGATTCCCTCAGCTTTGATGTAGACATGTAAATCACTATGTGAAAATATCATTGATGGATGCTTTAATTCTTTTCTAGAACTCCCTCAAACCAGCTTGGAAGCTGATATTAGTATTTCTTCTCTGGTTTCTGGAAACTGCTGTTTACTGGTAAAATATGTCAGCACTGAAGGGTTCACTGGAACTTTCCCAGTTGTCCAAATCAAAATGCAAATAGTAAATAAAATCACATGTAAAAAATTGTATTTATGGACATAGAGTAGTTATAGGAAATTCTTCCCACATTCCCAAAAAGGAGTAGCTTGATATTCAGTCCAAATTAAAATACTAGATATCTTTAAGGGTTTGACATATTTAGTATCTTCAGGAAAAGTGGAATGAGGTGGCTTATAAAGTTAATATCAGTGGTATGGAGCAAGGTTTCATTATCAAATAGGCAAGAAACAGGTTGGAAAACAAAGATTTGAGTTTGATTGAGCCTTAAAATCTTCCTCTTAAGAATTTGCAGGCATCTGCAATCCTATTTTTGTGGAGAGTAGTGAAGGTATATAAAAAGACAAAGGAGTCTGACAGCTAATGCACAATGTTCCAAATAAAAGTGTAAGCACACTGGCTGATATAACGAACTCAAAATTACCTTTAAAAATGCAGGCAATGTCCTGGAGAAGGAAAAAGCATTATTAATTAGAACTAAACACCACATTCTGTGCAGAGAAAGGAATAATCATCAAGTTTTTCCTCAGAAAGAATCTAGAAACTGTAGGAAATCTTTAGGTTATCCTCCATAAGGATGTGATGTTGTTACAGAGATGTGGACACCAAGAAGTTTGTGTGGGATCCAATTCAGGAGAGTCCTAAGGGATGGGACACCAAAACCACTCCCTTGCACTGAGGCAGTTTTATTCAGGCAATTCCTGGCATAGCTGGAAGTCTTAAATTCCAATGAAACAAATTAAGGTTGCTCCAAAGCTACTCCCTCAGATAATTTAAATCTTGAGCCCTGTTTCTTCTCAGTCTCTGCCTCTTTAAAAAAAATAGGCCAATTTCTAGCATTTGCCTCTTGATGGGCAGATTCTGTCACTGCTGCTGGCACATCACCCCCAAACCCATCTTTGCTTTCCAACCTGAACATTTCAGTGCTAAGCAGAGAGAAGTCCTGGGGAAGGACCTGAGCAGTTCTAATTCTGGGCTGAAATCTGAGAGAAAAGGAGTAAGGAGCTCTTAGTTTTGGGAGAAAGCCTGTATAATTCCATGTAATATGATAAAAGTCCCTTCAAAATGCTATTTTATTTTTTCTTCTTCCCCAAACCATCGATTCTTTCACAACATAAGTCCTAGGGGCAGAGTGCAGTGTTTCTCTGAAGGGTGACAACTGTTCTTGGGTGCTTCCCACATCCATTACCTTTAGTTTGTTTTCTTCAAAGTTCACTTAAAATGCAGGCTGGAAAAAATTCCCAAGCAGCTGTCTAGAGGGAGCTCTTGCCTTTGACTGAAGACTGTTTCATCATTAAAAGTATATAAACTCGTTTGAAAACTGCATTATTCCTGGGTTTGGATGTTTAAATGGACTTTTCATTTAGAGGAAGACCATAAATTATTAGGTGAAATCAGATCTGATGTTTCATTCATATATACATGGATATACATGTATGTATTATATATTATATATAAAAGAGCTGAAGTTATATTGGAGTGTTTAAGGATTCTAAGTGTTCTACAGTGACCTCTCATAGTTTTATGAAATCATAAAATTCTTCACTAAAGCAACTTCTGAGACAACATTTTAATTAGCTTATCCTGAGTTGAAATCAGTATGATAGATAGATAGATAGATAGATAGATAGATAGATAGATAGATAGATAGATAGATAGATATGTTCTCTATTTTTTAAAGAAGTAGATGAACTAACAGATTTTTTGTTTTAGTTGAACTAAAGAAGTTCTCAATTGCCAAAGTGCAATCTGCCCATCAGACTGGTCTGAATAAGAATATGTTTTTCAGATTCTAACAATGGCAGTTAGCAATAATCATTTGAAAGCCTTCAGCTTACAAGTGGATTTGAAGGAAAAATTTTTTCATTTAGCAAGGGGAGGTCCTCTGCTATCTTGTCAGCCCCATGCTGCTAGCTCTGTGTCTGGACATACTGGGTCAAACTAGATTTCAAAAGAAATGTGAGAATTTACTTTTTAGTTCTCATTATTTTTCCAGCTTTTGTCCACTTGTGTAAGCCAGAAAAAAATCATCTTATCAACATGAATTTAAGGAGGGGTTTCTTTTGGTTTTTTTTCTTTCCAAAAAACGAAAAGCATCTAGAGATACAATGTCATCCTTATTGCAGTCTCAGCTATACCATTTTCACCCTCATGTTTTAAAAATCAATTTTTTCCCACATTCCAGTTAAAACTTAGTAACACTAAATGAAGAGTACAGCTCAGGCTGTACTGACAGCTGCTTGTGATGGATGTGAAAGTGTGGGGTAACGTGATGCTTGGCATATAAACCAAAGCTATCTTAGAGCACCCGAGAATTTGGGGCTGCTTTGATAGAAAATATTTATGGTATTTTAGAAAAGTACACCATGAGGGACAACAGCTTCTGGTTTTGTGTGGGGATTAACTGCTGGGAAGCATGATCAAGTGTAGAAAATCAGAACATAGGAGATGCAGGCTCAGAGAGGAAACGTGTAATAACTGTAAGACATTTCCCTCCAGAGCTCTGGATACGATCAATGTGTACAGGCCCAGGTGGAATTGGGAGGGAAGAATCTGGGCAGACATTTCTTTACTACTTTCATTACTTTGCTAGTTTCACAGCAGGCCTGGGCTGTGAAAGTCCCTGGAGAAGAGTGGGATACTGTCTATTCCCTAAATTTACTTTATGAAGGTCACTGTGAAGCTGATGCTCTTTGTGAGGGTGTTTTTCCTCAGCTTGAAGTTAGCTCAAATGAGCATCCTTTCCCTCTCTTCACTTACTGTAGAATCATAGAATCATTCTAGGAATCATCCATGGCTCTAAGTAAATACATCCATGGAAAAGCAGTTGGAAAAAGAAAGGGAAGGGGTCTCCAGCAATGCAATTCTGTACAACACAAGCCCACAACTCTGGGCCCACAGTGGGATTTTGAAGCGCAACAGAGAACTGTTACTGTCTCAACTCTTTTTTCCTCATTCAAGGGTGTGATAGTCAATGTTCTGTGAAAAAGATTAGTGCAGGATGGACTGGTAAGAAAATGTATGAGTCCAGTTTGTATTTTCTGCTCTGTGTGTGATTGGTTCCCTAAATAGTTCTATCATTCTCACTCTGTATAACATACTGTGGTTTTATTATTAATGATAATTTCTGACAGGTTGGTTTCTAAGTTGCACCCTCAAACACTGCTCATAGCAACAAAGTTTTGTAGATAGTTGAATCTAGATATCAAAGTCTAGATCTGTTTTGGTGACTTAATCCTGAATTTTCATTTCTTTCCCAAGTAAAACACTGTTATTTGAGGAATTTGCCATATGATTCAGTTCCATAGAGTAGAGAAAATGTGGCAAGAGTCATAAAACCTTGTTAAGTACATAGCACTGACAGGCTTTTCCTAACTACACTTTTCCAGATCCTTACGCTTACTTTTTTTTTTTTTTTTCAAGATAGAGCAAACATGTGCCAAGTTTATTAGAGCTATATCTCCCAGATGCATTCATTAGCCAAGATCCTTCCTGTCTGGAAGGGTGTTCCCAGCAAGTGTAGTTTGGCTTGAAGTTGCTGTGACCTGATTCAGAACAGGAAACTTCCAAACATTATTCCCTTCTCTGACAGCAGTTGAACTGAGATAGTCATGAAGAAATTATTAATGACTTTTGATTCTTTGCTTGCATGTTTAGGGTTCTGAACTATTTCTGTGGTTTCCATAAGTCCAATTTTTATTAAGAAGTTGAATAATTTTTTCAAGAGTGCATATTAGCTTTTTATTTTTAATTTTTAAGGAAAGCATGCTTAGTTGTCAGTTCATGACAACAGACATCCCTCACATGATTCATAATATCAATACATGATGCATGAGACAAACTTTCAATCACCACACTTTTATTTAGCAGTCAGAAATATATGTGTCTTTAAAAAATTAATACTTCAAACCTCTACTAGAAAACACTGCACAAAAAGTGTTTAGAAGAGGAACCTTTGAGCACGGACTTGGAACTCTGACTGTGGTTCAATGGAAGAGAGAAATAAAGTCTGTGTTTATCAAGTATGATAACATCACTGGCTCAGGACTAGGGCCAGTGATTCCAGCTGTACAACTGGGCAGAACCAACCTCCAAATTCCCAAACCTGCAGCACACAGAGGATCATAACAGGAATTGTTTTGTAACACCCTCTCAAGAACTTCAGAATCTGAAAAAAAACCACCCAAAAAACCTGAAGAAGTAGGCCAAGTGAAATCCTCTTCCTGATCTTTATAGTCTTGCTGGTAAATCCTGCAGTGCACAGGAAAACAGCACATGACTGACTGTTCGCAGCCCCAGTACTCTACATCTTCCTCCTGAGAGGAAGAGGAGGAGCAGACACTGATCTCTGCTTTCTGGAACAGTGAAAGGACCCAGGGAATGGCTGGAGCTGTGCCAGGGGAGGTTTATGTTGGAGATCAGGGTAAGGCTCTTCCCCCAGAAGGTGCTGGCAGTGCCCAGGCTCCCCAGGGAATGGGCACGGCCCCATAGAGCCAAAGGAACCTTTGGACAGCACTGCCAGGGATGCCCAGGGTGGGAATGTTGGAATGTCTGGGCAGGGCCAGGAGCTGCACTGGATGATCCTTGTGGGTCCTATCCAGCTCAGGATATTCTGTGTTTCTTTGATCCCACTCATGCTAGAAACCTGGTTGGTTTTACTGCAGGGAATAGGGACCAGCTGTCACCTGAGCTGTGTTAGCTGCTGATCTCATCTCAGCACCAGCTGTGAGGAGTTTTATATTCTTGTTAAGGTTATTAAAGCCCATTTGTCAAGTGAGCAGAGTTCTGCACATGGCCATGCAGCAGTGCTCCTCGTAATGTTGGGCCATTTTGGTGGTAATGTGTCCAAAGAAGAGCAATTCATCTTGATAAGTTTTCAGCATCACTTACCAAAACATTGCAGCAGCATGACACAACCCAAACGCCTCAGTGTGCTCAAATGGACACAGGTGCTAAAACTGGAATAACCCAAGCAGCAACTGAGACACTGCAAATCCTGACAAATTATTTGCATTGGGCTTCAGTGTTCCAAGGTCAGGGATTTTCAAGAGTCCAGCAGATCATTAAGTTTGGTTTCCAGGCCAGCACAGGATCTGACATATTGTGGGCCGTGTACCAAAAAATAGCTGCTTCATTCTTTTAAGGGCTAATTGAAAAGTCAACATTGCACCAAGATACATTGTAGTTCAGTCAACAGATAGGTTGTTTTATTTTGGGGTTTTTTGCTATGCAGGAATATTTAGAGATAATTAACACCACATTTATTTTGCTGATTGCCCTGAAGGAAAATAAACACATCCCATTTCCTACTATAACTCACTTAATTTTCCTGCTTTCCTCATCTGTGAGGAACGTAAATAGAATAAACTTAGCAACAGGAGTCACTCTCTAGTTTTGGATGCTTTGATGGGACATCCCAAGTGGGTTTACAGAGCAGACAGACCTCAGAGGAGCAATTCTGTGAACATAAAGAGCCCATCTTCACAAGCAGGAAGAGCTATGAGGTAGAATTCCATCACCTTGATCATGTTGATCATGTTTGAAGTAGAGGAAAGGCATAACTAAGGTTTGGTCTCCAGCTCTGCTCTTGTATCTAGTCATCTTCTATGATGTTAAAACACAGACACACACATACATACATACATACATACATATATATATATCTATATAAATATATATAAATAAATATATAAATAAAAACCTTTATTTGATTTTGCACACACATTCATATGCAGAAACATATTTATTATGTATGCTTCTATGCAGAGGAATCAATACAGATTTTAAAGACACAAAAGACATAATTTTATTCTACATTGGCTCTGTCATTGTGTTTATTCTTTTGTTGCCTTGGTGACAACCAAGGCTGAACTAAATCTTCTTCCTCCTTCTCTGCTTCTTACTTGAGGAGGTGGCCAGCAGGAATACTGGTTTTGTTATTTATGTCTCCAACTCAAGAGTTGTCCCAGTAAAAATAAAGTTTCTTGGCATGGGACAAGAAAACACTACATTCACAGAACTGGACCGTGCCACCCGTTCCCTCATTCCCACCAGGGGTCAATGAAATTCAAATAAATATCATGACTCACTCCTTACTCTGAGCTCCTTCATTCAGTAAATCATGGATTGATTTAGTGAGTGGTGTGGCAGAGAGGGAAATGCATGTGCAGGTGCACAATGGGGCTGAGTTGACCCAAAGCTGATTTACTAACATCTTGCCATTTAATGGCTTCGCATTTTTCCCCCAGAAGTTCTTATGTAAGCACATGTTTTTTGACACTAGAAGGACCGTGGCCACTAAATTTTTATACATCCTCTGTGTATCCTTTTCACTTTAAAAATCAGGATTTATGAGCTGAAAATGAATTGCATACTTCATCTGCACCATGCCTTTTATTTTAATTCATTCCCTGAAACACCATCTCAGGGTCCTTTGCTTCATCTGGATTTCATGAGCTCCTTTATCATCAAAAAGGAGTAGAAGGAAGTTGTGTTTTGTGTTTCCATGAGTATATTTCATTTCACTGGATAAAGAGAGTTGAAAAGATGAAGGGGTGCATACAATTCCATGCAGGAAACCCAGCATCCTGACTGGGCACATCTCTGTAGGTTTGTCTGGTTTGTCTTCAGGCCCCTGCTCAACTGATCCACTCTGAACTGAGCAGAATTCAGCCTTAGAAATATGGATGTCATTTGACAAAATGCAGCTGAAACCAACACATTTCAAAGCAAACCTGATGAAGCAGAAAATGTTGGTTCTCCAGGGCTTCTGAAGATTTAAGGTTCAAGTCCATGAAAATCTGGATACTGGACCCTTCCCTTTGCAGATGTGACTCTGGTAGCCAAGGAGTATTTCCTTTCCTTAATGGGTGTTTGAGTCTTGATCTTTTTCACCTCACTGAGAAGTAGATTTAAGGATTGGGAGGAGGACAATTGGTTTTTGTTTTATAACCATGTTATAAACTTAAATGACAATAAATATGCAATCAGTTAATGTTGGGACTGGGAGTGCTGAAAAACCCCAAAGACAGAACAACCAAAGACTAGCTCAGGTGAAACCCTCTGTGAATACTGCCTTATGTTCTTCTCAAAGGAAATTTTACTATTTTCCCCCCAACTCTGTCCCTTTCCTAGGGTGCTGAGCTACTAGCTGGGTTAAACCACGGTATCATATCCTTGAGCCACTGAAATTCAAACTCTATGGTATCACACTGGACTTCTGAGGTGTGGGACAAAATCTGCACAGGCAAAGCAGCAGGCAACTTTTAACTGAACTTCCCTCGTGGGAAGGGACAGGGATGTTTGGAGATCCATCCTGTTTCCTCATGCCTTATTTCTTTATGAGGAGTGAGGTTTTGGCCTAGGTTGCACCTCTGAACTGCTGCAGTTGGGTGAGGACCAGCTGTTCAAACACAGCAGAAATGATGTCAGCTCCTGGCACACAGCAGAAAACACAGTAAAGAATTCTGGGTATGTAGGTACACTCCGAGGGTTGACATTTTTATAAGGAAAGCCAATGCATGGGACATCCTAAAACCCTTCCTATTAAAAGGAACTCAGTAAGAAATGAAGCACAGTGATAGAAATGTTTGACTGTGCTTTAAAATGAGGTTACCATAACACTTGATTAATGCTGCTTGAGTCATACTGCAATTGCAGTGCATATACAAACTGTTTTAAGATTTACTGTGCAGTAAAAAAGTCTCATTAGAGAGATGTGTGGATATTCAGTGCCATGTAACTCTCCTTTTAGCTTCAGGCCAGCTTTAAAATCCTGTTCTGTACTTTTTTTGGAAAGTTCCAAATCCAAACACTTGCATCTTACAGAATTTAAGACAATTAGACATTAATATTCAATTTAATGTCCTTTTTTTGGATTAAGGAAATAGCAATATAATCCTTTTAAAATTGGGAAAAGGAAAAAATAAGCTTTTATGTTCCTGATTTTTATAGCCATTCCTGTTCAAGTATGTTGTTTGGGAAGTAGGGGTTTTTTGGTGTTCTTTTGTGAAACATTTTAATATATTTCATTGCAAATTTGCCATCAGAATTTAATTTTTTTTATTGGGAAGATGATGAGATATATTTTCCTTCATTTTTCTTGGGAATAAAAGGGAGATGTTCTGTGTCAATATAGGCTCACAACTGAATGTTTTACTCCAAACTTTGCCACAGGTCTGAGGCCAAACACAGGTCACATGCTAAACAAATTAATTGGAATTGACTGTAGTAAAACTGGTTTCTCCATGACTCATCTTTTATAGAAATGTTCAGATTTTTAAGCAGACTTTGGTGGCAATTTATAGGTTTTATACATTATGGGGGATGTTAAGCCATTTTTTTATTCCCATAGAATCTCTGCCATCCTCTCCAGTGTCAGTTCTATCCTCATCTTCATGAAATTCATGTGAGCGACAACCCCCATGGTCCCATTTGTAACAGAGACTTATGATCACCATTTCCTATAAAGTTCTGAAGTCCCCTAATAACTCTTGAAATAGTTTTCTATCAAAGAAAAATAAATAAAGTGGTTGTAAAAACAAAAAGTGCTTCCAGTGACAGTGAGTTGTCTCTGCTGTGCTCATCTGCTGCCAGGAGCACTTTCCACTTGGTTTGTTTATGTTCTCCCTCTGGTTTTGTCTGTGGGGTTGATACAAATGAAGTATTTCCTGGAAAAAAAAACAAACAAAAAACATTACAAAGCTTTTGTAGTAATATTATTTATCTATTTTTATTTTTTTTTTCTCATCAATAGTTTTAGAGACTATTCTGCTTTGATATGCTAAATAAAACACTTTTCTATAAATGATATAAATTTAACCATGAGGACAATTTATTTTCAAAGCAAAACTAAAATTAATTAAGAAAAAAAATTACTTAAGAGAAGAAAATCCATCTTTCTCTTCTCCTTCTTATCTGTCTTTCTTATGTTTCTGTCTTTTTTTAAGAAAAAAGTCTTATCTTTCTTTCTGCCACATGTGTCACACTCCCCTCATTTACCACAAAATCTTTTATTTTGGATCATATTTCACTTTCTTCTCCAATATCTACTTTAGAGTTATATGAGAAAATACATACATACTAAAGGCAAGGTAGAAACCCACAGTGTTCTGTTAGGTTATTTTTATCACAACAGCACTCTAGAACAAATAATCCATAAAATTTGTACAGAAAATGTATTCCCTTTCATCACCCCACCCTTCAACTCTATTTTTAAATTATATCTAATAAGCTTTCAAAAGTAGCTGATTTCTAGAAAACATAATGTTTATGGGATATTTTGTTGGATGCTTCCAGTAGCATTAAATTCTAAATAAATTAATGTCTTAAGGACGTTCTGTCTTTTGCCTTAGCTGCTGTAGAATGCTTAAAAATAGAGTAAAAAATGAGAAAAGAACTGTGATTTTCTTTTTGAATGAAGAAATTATGGCCACTATTATGAGAGACTGCAAGTGAAAACTTCACTTAATTTCATGGTTTTGGAAGGTAAACTTTTCAGGAGTGTTAGAGGGCTGGTACACATATTTAAATCTGGTGTTTAGTGTATAAAAGCAGGATTGCACACTATACAGCACAGTATTACATGTATTTTTTACCTTTAGGAAAGGAGATTTTTATTTCAGTATTGAAACATTTCTATGGTTGAATTTTTAAATAAGAATATTTAAGTGCTTCTTAAAAAGGAAGAGAAAATAGTATCATACAAGTGGTAGTTTAAATCAAAAATGAACAGTGAATTCCTGGCTGAGGTTTGTGAATTTTAGCAGACTTCCTGCCTACAGTGAAGGCTCTAAATAGAGTTTCTTGTCTCCCACAATTTTGTGGAGACAATTGTGGAAATTCTAGACCAGGTGAAATGATTGAAAATTCCCAGATATTCCACAGGCTTTGTGACAAGTTTCAGGTGTCACTCTCCATTCCTAAGTCCTTTGATGCAAAAAAAATTAGGGAGCCAAGCATTTCTAATGCTGAGAGACCCCTTGTTGTCAAATCTCAGGAATGAGCTGCAGTGGCCCTTGCAATAAATCTGGGAATGTTCTCTCAGCAGTCCAGCCCTCAGTGGCCTTGCCTTGGAATGACCAGTGTAGGGTTTATTAGGAGCCTCATGTGGTAGCGTTTTCCAAGGAATTTCCCAGCCTGCCCTTCCCAATCCTGCCATGGAGCGGGACACGGAGCAAAGAGCACTCTACAATTTCCTCTCAGCACATTTACAGCTGTTTTTCCAAGCTCAGCATGCGTGTTTTAGAGGCAGGAGAAGGCCAGGGCACTCCAGGGTTGTTGTCTTAAATGAAATTCCAATCAGTCCAAGGTCTGGCTCTCCAGGCAGCCCTTAACTTGCAGGTGTGCTGGGCTGAAATGTGCAGCAAGGTTACAGAAATGAAAATGCCTGTGCAGCTCTGAAATGCTGCTTAATGTGAGGAGAAGAAAGAAAGAAAGCTATGTAAACTTATTTGTGTGTACACACATAAAATGAGAAGAAAAATGATGAGATTTTTGGCCAGTTTCAAACCTACTGTGCTTAAATGATGGGGTATCAAGACACCTTTGTTAGGCAGCAGAATCTGACACTCATGGGAACTCTGCCTATAAAATTCCTGCAAAGTACCATGGTGTTTTCTCTGCTCCTTCATAACATCCACTGCTGGGGCATTAACTTAGACCTGATTCATCTCCTGTTTGTTTGCTATCCTTGGATTTTAACTTCTCTGAAATTATGTTTATTTCTGAGAGCACAGTGAGAGCTCTTAAATCTGTTTTGTGTAGCACATAAAGTGGGCCTGAGAGGCTGACAATGACTACAAACTATCAGCTTTCAAAAGACTGAAGAGATCTGTGAAGAGCACAGAAGCTTTCACTTATTAGGAGTGTATTTCCCATTGCAGGCCAACATCAATAATCCCAGAGCTGGAGCTCAGCCCTGAGATCTCCTGCAGTTATATGCAACACAGCTGGCTCTCTGCTGAAGATAAGGATGGTTTTGCTGAGGTAATACGCATTACAGGATGTCTTTCTCCTGTTTTTCTTTACCATCTGGTTACAAATGGGTCTCTTTTCTCAATGCAGGGTTATTTCAGATATTTGCCAGAATAATTCTGATTCTTTAGCTTATTGCCATATGTTGTTGCTGCCTGCTGTCTGATTAAAAGCCATAAAACAAGCAGTTTGCTTCAGTTTCCATAAGAGATGGGATGTCCATAATCAGCACAAGACTTGCTGGAATTTGAGAACAATTCCTTAAAAACAGAACAGAAACATTGCTGAGAGTAAGCACATTCCACATGGTGATGAGACCTGGGATACTGCTTTTCATACAGGTGTGTGTGTGATATAAGTGAAGCTGTCCTGACAAAATCACCACAAAATTAAATCTATCCCCATTTTTCAGTTCAAGAAAATGAGATAAATCCTGTGACCTGTGCAGTTCCAAGCAGGAGCCAAGAACTGAACCAGAAACTGAGTTCCAGTCAAGTGCCTTAGTCACAAGCACACCCATAATCAGAACAGGCTGTTTTAAAGACCATTTGTGTTTGTTTCTCCCCTTCCCATCAGTCTGCTTGTCATCAGAAATGAACCAAATAGGAGGAACTGGATGCAAAAAGGAAATATTGAGGTGGATTTTTTACAGGGAATTCAGATGTCTTTAGTCTGTAGTAGGTAAAATATAAATAATTTACCTTATTAGAGGAACAAAATGGTTACATCAAAATGAACTCATTTTGCTGGTAAAATCTTGCCAGTTTTCAAATAGTTTGGATGGAAAATGAGGTCCATACAAGGTGTTATTTATTTTGGTTTTTAGTACACAGTGAATTTCCTTCCCTACACTAAAGTCCATTGGTGTTTTCCAAACATAAGGAAAAACTTTGTTTTCCCATCAGACTTCTAAGTTAGCATGCATGAGATCCAAATTTACTTTGCCAGCTACTATGGAACAAAGGAAAATTCTCGGTCTATGTGATAACTGACAGCAAAAGCTTTTGTGATGGTTCTTTTTTGTTTCCTTCCCACACAAGATTTTGGGAGAATATATCCACATGATATTTCTCAAAACTAGCACAAAAGCCTAGATTTGTAATTACCAACTAGCTGCTGGACATATAATTTTAAAGTAGGATGTTTATAATCCCGTGATAATATTCAGCATGTTTAGCCAAATGCATTTTTTCCTTTGGTTCAAACACTGAACCTATGAAACACTTTTATGGAACAGCATCTGTGAGTAACAGAGTTTCTGACCATTTCTTTAGATTTGAGTAATTTAGACCCTTTCTCTGTGTCTTCAAAGCATTCAAGGAGTCCATCATAGGGAAATTTGCAATGCCAGCTGCTGGAGATGAAATCCTGAGTTCTTTTTTCCCCCTTGACCGCTGTCAGCTGTGTTGTACAGATGTGCACCCTCCTTCCTGCCCCACCAAATCCTTGGGTTGGGGAAGGGTGACCCAGCTCAAACCCTGCACCTCGCTGTTCCTGTCTTTGTGACCTTGAGAAAGTGCTTCCCTTCTGCTCAAACTTTCCTTTTCCTCGTGGAGTGATTGTGTTTTCAGGTTTTGTGTGAGATTTATGACCTAAATACTAGGTCTGGATTTCTGCTGATTTATTTATGTTTTAACAGGAAATAATGGCCATCAATATTAGGATTCCCCTTTTACAGATCACTTGGCAAAATCCCAGAGTTTATATTTACTTATCAAAAGCATGCCAGAGGTTGTCTGATGAGGCATAAAAATAAAGAACCCCTGACCCAGCCTCATTCCTTAGAGAAAATCTTTGAAAAAGAAATATTGCTGGGTTTTGTCTCTTAGCTCTTCATCTTCTCTCCTCTGACTTCTGCTGCTCGTTTCTACCTGGTTGTATCTAAACAATCACTGTGAGTAAATAGGCACAAGTTCAAATCTACCAGACAAAAGCAGTAGGTCAAAAGTTTCACATTTTTTTAACAGTGACAACAAGTGAGAGAAAATAAAGAGACCCCAGAAGCAAAAGTGAATGTAACCTTCCAAAATCAGGAATCAGGAATTCTGATGCAGAAGCACTGATTTAGGAAGCAGACTATTGAAAACTCTGCTGGTTTCTGACATCTTGTGCACCTGGAGCTGTCAATATGAGATATTTTCCCATTTTGTTTTCCTTCCAGAACTACATGGCCTCAGCTGGTAACAAACATTTCTCATTGTTGAGGGTAATTTCCCATGAAGAACTTGTTAGTCAGAGAAATTTTGGTTTATGAATGTGTTTCTAGAAAATGCTGGTCAGGTGTTTTGAAAACTGTAGTTAGCTGGGTTACTGATTCTCATGAGTAGGGTTTTTTTTCAAGAAACAGTGGAAAAGATGTTTGTGCTTTTTTTTTCCCACAATAAAATGAATAATTTTGAAATGGCAGATCCCATGGCCCTCAGCTTGTCAAGCATGTTTGATCCGTATTTTTGCATTCAAGTCTTCTGAGTCATTCAGAGAATCCCAGAATTATCACAGAATGGTTTGGGTTGGAAGGGACATTAAAACTCATCCAGTGCCACCCCTGCCACAGATAGGGACACCTTCCACTATCCCAGGCTGCTCCAAGCCCCATCCAAGCTGGCCTTGGACACTTCCAGGGATCCAGGGGCAGCCACAGCTTCTCTGGGTAACCAATTTCTGCTTGACCTCACCTCCTTTCAAACTGCTTTGCAAAATAATGCTGGAAATTTGGAACAGGGATAAAGGATGCTCCATGTTTGTCCTCTGCAATCTGCACCATTTCCTTGTTCTAATCTTCTACCTGCTGCTTATCTCTAAGGTGAACTCATGGAATTTCAGTGATCCAGATAGAAGAGTTGTTCTTTGCTGTGGAATGATTCAATCCTGCAAAATGTGTACCTTTTTTTGCCAGCGGTTTTCTATTGGTATTTTTTGGAGTGGATAAAAAAATGTTTCAAATCACCTAGAATGGATAAAAGGAGGTATTTAGAGAGCTTCTGTGGGGCACATCAGCACAGGCTGCAGAACAAACTGGATAGCTCAGGAAATTGATAAGAACTAAGCAACTTTGGTGCAGATGATGCTTCGGTGCAGAGCCTGTCAAAGACTTTAGATTTTTCCTTAGTATATTAAGTTCATAAAATTACATCTGAATACATTGAATTACAGAATATCCTGAGCTGCAAGGGACCCACAAGGATCATCCAGCTCCTGGCTCTTCCAAGGATATCCCAATAATCCCCATCCCACCCTGTGACTGAGGGTGCTGTCCAAACACTTTAAAATATGTTTAGTGATTTAGAAAAACGTTAAAACTGAGGGAAATTCTGGGGGGTTGAAAGTTTTGCCTTTGCTGCTTCTTGGAGAATTGTAATATTACAAGTTTTGGGTCACTGAGGGATGCAGATTTTTACCCTTTACTGCTCTTACCTTTCTGTTACATTTCACTTCAAAGGGATCTGTTTTTTGAACATGATACAAAACATAACAGGTGAGAGGAGGGACAGAGAGTCATCACCAATGTTTCCATGGAATGGGAAAATAATTTCCTATTTGCATCCAGGCATAATGTGGATTTCTCACATATGCCTTCATTGCATGTACTAAGAGGAAGACAGAACAGCAGTGAAGGTGGTGTTTATCTTATTTCCTCCACCTGAGCAGCCACACTCTGTAGCACTGAACAAATCAGGAAGAAGATTGCTGGGAAAGTGGGAAATATACACATCATTATGGGATGAGTTAAGATATTGGACTTCAAATCACTTTACAGCCTAGGGGGAAAATAAACTCTCTTTTCTGGGTTAGCAGTTGCATGAAATGCAGACTTTTCCTGCAGGGTTTTGCCCCTACAAGATTTATTCTCTGTTTTCTTTTCATAAATCCCAGATGAACTTTTAAATCCAGAATAGTTTGAAGCCACTGAACTTTCATAAGCATTGCTCTAGCAGCTGATTTGCATGGAACACAGAAGTCTGAGGCAAGAATGACTGCAGACTAGAATGTACCATAGATCTATGCCAGAAGCTTTGAACTCAGGTACAAATGAATCATTTCCAAGTACTCTGGCCCACACAATGGAATATTTCCTGTCTGGATGAATTACATGCTGCCTGGGTGGGCTTGTGAATGGTGAGAAAAAAAAAAAACAAACCCCCAAAGATTAAAAAGTCCCTGCTGCACTTAAGTGAGGGAAGCAACCCAAAGAAACCCTGAAATGCCAGGGCTGCTGAAAATGTTTGGGGTTTGTCCTGCTACCAGCTGATCCAAGTGTATGTGAAAGGCTGCAGCATGGTTTGCTGTACAAAACACTCTCGTTATCTCCTTTTTTTGCAGCAAACATATAAAACCAGTCCTTTAAACTTGTCCTCTCAGTGACTGAAAAGAAGGAAAAAAAATTATTCAGCTTTCCAGTTGCTATTATTGAAGCACGTCATTTGAACATCTGCTATCTTTAGGTGGAGGCTGAGGAGGGGAACCAAAAAATTATGTCAGCTTCAAATCTTCCCATTTCTGAACAGAGGGGGATTTCCACCTGGTAAAAGTTAGAAAGAAGTTTCCCTGGACTGGGTTCTCCAGGTTCCAGCCCCCGCTGGGTGTGGGGTGCTGGGCCTCAAGTAGCCATTGTTAATCAGGGCTGTAGAGCATCTTCAAGTTGTTTTGTCATACAGCATGGGGAGAACCATCTAAGAACTGATTGATCCCACTGGGTGGATTTCTGGGAGTGTGGCTGCAGGAGGAAAAGCTTTATTTTGCATAAAGTGCAATGTGTCTTCCTTAGGGCTAAAAGTAAATTATTTCTCATGGCCTGCTTTCAAAGTGTTTGCTGTGGAGAAAAGCTGAAGTTTCTCATCTGCTGCCACCAGAGCAAAGGTTTGTTTCCATTTAACACTGTGGAAGCAGCTGATGGACACCCAGCATGCCCCAGAGCACTCAGAAATCTGCATGTCCTATTCTACCACTTCCTGCAATAACTGTGCCTCCTGCCAAAATGAACCAGGTTTATTTTGGATCACCTCCCCACAGTGGGGACCAGCCTCTTCAGTCGTTCATCCCCGAGAAAACAGGAACAAACAGAGGACAGTCCCACTGCAGCACCATTTCCAAGGGAGGAGGTGGAAGTCAATTTGTTTAATATCTGTGAACCAACCTTCAAGATGAGCTCATGGTGTCCATGAGGAATGAGGCCTGTGGGCCCCAAGGCTCCAGGCCCTCGTGTTATCCTTCTCAGTTTATTATTTTTTAAGCTAAAATTTAATGTAACTGAACAGTTTGATCCAAGATTAACAAAAATCAATCCATCATGTAACTCCATTAAATGCACTGGAGTTGCACCAAGCATGACTTTGGCCCATCCAGTGTTTTCTCTGAAGATGTGAATCATCTTTAATACAACTTCACTGATTTAACATTTTGGACAACAGACTGATACCAGCAATTCTACAAAACCTCAGAAGCCGTCCTCAGAAATTTCCATAACCCCATTTCTGTTTTTCAAAACCACATGGAAAGTCCTGTAATTTTGCTGAATGAAACATCAGAATTTGTATAGAAAACTCATAAATAACTCATTTTAAGTTAGCACTGAAGTTACTGGCAGTAGTTTTCCTCTGAAATAAGGGGGCTGTTGTTCCTAAATCTTACTATTGTGATTTTGAATGTGATCTCTCAGTCCCTCTGTCTAAATCACTCTCTTTTGTTACAGTTTTGGTGCTGAATATAATCTACCCTATGAGTAGGATGGTCTAGTCTCATTTCCCAGAAGAAAAATGATGTCAACATGTAAATTCTGATTTTTGTTAGAAATTTGCAGCACTTTTTGTTCAAACACCTCAGTCAGGTTTTCTGAGTCTAAGCAGATTTGTGGTTGTACTCTTATATCAAGGTGGTTTAATTCAGCTTTCATTGACAGTGACCTCAGGATAAAGTTTTTTCTGATTTATTCTGCAATATATCCCTTTATCTGATGATTTGGCCAAGATGGTGAATTTCAGTCTTTTTCATTGTAGAATTAATATTTCTAAGTACATATTACAGTATATTTATAAAATTATAATGTACCAAAGGGCACTCAATAGAACTTGAGGTCTTCAACAAATATATTAAAGATCTTTAGACTGAGTTCATTAATGTTGAATGTCTTTAGCAGGAAGAAATCTTTTATCTTAGGTATGGCAGCGAGGACTGAGTGCCATAAAAGAATATGAAAAATAAAACATTTTTTGTTTATTTTAGGACAAGATTTAATAGAAGCACTGAGAATCTAAGAAACAAATGTTTTAAACCCAAAGAGGTTTTGATAGCAAAATTATTTGAAGAGTTGCAAAAAATTTGGAAAACCACCAGAAGAACTGGAAAACTTTTTGTAGGAAGGAGGGCAATTTATCCATGGAGCTTAAGAAAAATTCACTGTCCTTGGCTCCTTGAGAAACGACTCTTTTCTTCCTGACACAGCAATGAAAATCATGGCAAAGAACTGCATAAAGTGTATTTTGTCATTATGAAGGAAAGTTCATCAAGTCAGAGTTAATTTAAGGATCATTTCCTCCTCTGAAGACAAGGCCTTGATCTAGAAGCCTGAGTCAATGTATGTCCCAAAATCTTCTTGCTAAAGGGGAAATCTTTTTTTCTTAATGCTCACATATTTGGAAGTACTCTTGTGTACTTATCTTTGTTCCTGTAATGAAAGAGGAATTCATTCAGCACTTCTTACTCAAGCTTTCAGTGTTTCTTGTGAGTCACAGTTAAAAATATTAAAGAGGATATTTAAGATTAAAGGGGAGTAATGAGAATATTTGAGATATTCATCCTGAATTTAGGATGAATTACAGTAAAGAAAGTGTACGTTGGATCCCATTAAGTCACTGATGGAATTCCATTTAAAAGGAAGATGAGTGACTATGAGTGCTGATGTATTTCAGCAAAACAGGGGGAGGAAAAGCAGTACCTTTATTTCACAGTTAATAAGTGAGAATTTATATTTTCAGGTGAAATTTGCCCTTCATACTGGAAGTATTTTAATTTAAATGAACAAAATCATTTACATGACATTTTGTATAAGCTCATCACATTATAATCACCATCATACACTTTAAAACTTCTTTTTTCCTGACCTGCACCAAAAATCACACAGATTTGAAAGTACTAAAACTAGTCTGAGCCTATATTCTGAACTGTATCCTATGTTTAGGTTATCTAATGTTATACTCTTTTAAAAAAAAACCCATAACTAAACAGGACCATTCCCTATGTTATTTTTGAACATTCATCATGTGATTACGTACATTAGGACTGCAAGTCTAAGACTAAGCATTCATTAATCACTAAAACCACAATTAATTGTCTGAGCATGTTTCACATTTCCTTCCTTCCTTTTTTTCTTGAACTTCCAGTCTCATTTCCCTTTTCTCAAAACCCTCCTTCCAGCAAAATAAATGCAGGTGGCTCCTGGGCTCCTCTACTTTCTCCTCCTTATTTGCTAAGCTGACTATAAAGAAACAAGAAAACTCCTGGAGCACAGAACATTTCTGTTTATGCCCTGAGTTTATTTATAGCTGGTACTACAGTGTCTTACACAGCTGGGGGAAAAATCCAAGATATTCAGCAAAAGAACACTTAGATTAAAAAATAAGCAAAAAAATAGTTTTTACCTACCTGAGAAGAAGTGTTTAAAATGTCCAAACACCTGGGACACGTGAAAACAAAATAATATGTGCTCATGTCATGTCCAGTGCAAAGAGTTTCCTCTAAATAGTGAAACAAGTGGAGCTTTTACACAATTTGAAAACTGGAGGTGTCGAAAAGATTTTTATGGTATGAAGTGAAGGACCATTGATTGTAAAACATGAATCTGATAATTTCCATGTCTGTTCAATTAAGGTCTTTTTTTCCTTAAAATATGGTCCAAAAATCTCAGTTTTAGCAGGAGGAGGATGAGGATTATTTAAATATTTGCAATAAGGTGAATTAGCTAAAAACTTTGGTGTTTAATTGGGGTTTATTAGGCACAATTTATTAATTCTGCATATGACTTTCCCACTGTTCCACCATAAGCCCACATTCGCTTATTTCTCTATATATTTGGGGGAATTTGAGGCATTACAATTTCCACAGAGTAGTATCATACGTTATATTTATTTAGCAAATAGAATAGAACTGCTGCTTCTCTTTTTCCTATTGTGCCAGAAGGATTACACATGGAAGGTGTTGGATCTCCTCAAAATAAGATTACAGGCACAGCTTTTGCTTCTAACAGTTTGCAGAAGTCTGGACCCAAATGGTCTGGGATGGAAATGTGATGGGAATTTGTGAACTCAGACCCATCAATATAGGTGGTAATGTACAACTGGGCTCCACTGAGAAATATCTCACAGCTTTTGCTTGATTAATTCAAAACAACTGCCTTGAGGGGCTCATTATCCTGAAATCCATCAGATGTTAAAGAATTTAGATCAGAAGGGAAGAGGGTGGTGACTCCAGCCCTCGATGTGTCCCCAGTCCAACTGGTTTCATAACAGCTGTGAGTTAAATGTTATTCACACCGTTCAGGCCTTGAAGCACTTCTCAGATATGTCATCTTTTCCAGCCCTTAAAAGCCAGTTCTTCTGCCATTTGGTTTCTGATTTACACTGGAGACCATTTGACTCATCACTAAATTATCTTCAGGCTGTAATACTGAGGGGATTACAAATAACTCCCTTTATAACTATTAATCCTATTGCATATTGTGTTTCACTTTCTCAAACATATATATTTTATTGTTAAAGACACACAGATCAGTAGAAAAATGTACATGGATGTCAAACCAGATGTATTCTGTACTTGTGGACAATCCATGGATCTTGTAAGTCACCATAAGTGCAATTAAATTATCTGAGTTAGAACTCATTTTACCAGACAGAATGCAGGTTTGGATCTGGCAGGTCCATCTGGATTCATCTTAAATTCCTCTGACACTGGAATTTGTAACCATTTAATTATAATACAATACCTAGGAGTTTTTAAATCTTCCTCTTGCTTCTGCTTGTTTCTCACAGTTCTGCAGCTGTGCTGAAGTTTGATAATTTTGGTTCAATAAACCATACTGTTAAAGGAAACACGGTCTGGCAGAAGACCTGCCCCTCTGTGTCATTCGCTTTGACCACGTGCTCTCATTGGCTTTGCCACTGGATTTTGTGTTACTCTGATAAACTGATGTAAACAGGTAATTGGATTCATTTATTTGAATAGGAATTCTTCATCACTGAAGATGTTTCACTGAAACCAACTTATTCTATTTTTAATAAAGAAAAACAGATCAGGATAATTAGATACAAAAAGTTCATGACCCCTCTACCTCTTTTTCTATCCAATTTCAGGACCTGAATTCTGTCTTCTTCAATCCCTCCATGCAACTGGCTGTGTGTTCAAAGCACAAAACATCTCCTATTTTCTATTTGCTTCACTAATAAGAGTCTGATTCAGAGAGCCTGGCTCTAACTCTGTCTGCACTAGACATTGATGAAGTGTCTACCAGCACTGTGTGCTTTTTTTCATGGGCACCTCATGCCTTTCTTCCTCTTACCTGCTGCTCCATAGGACAGGGAATTGCTGCTTTTCCTGCACTTGGAGCACATCTTCCATGAGGAAAAGCTGAGACTCTTGGGATTGTTCTGTCTGGAAAAGAGGACCTTCAGGGTGATCTGATTGTGGCCTTCCAGGACCTGCAGGGAACTACAAGAAAGATGGAGGGAGATTATTTACAAGGGCCTGAAGTGAAGTAGCTTCTCACTGACAGAGAGTGGGTTTAGATTTTATATTAGAAAAAATTTCTTCTCTGTGAGGGTGGTGAGGCCCTGGCACAGGGTGCCCAGAGCATCTGTGGCTGCCCCTGGATCCCTGGAAGTGTCCAAGACCTGGTTGGATGGGGTTTGGGAGCAGCCTGGGATAGTGGAAGGTGTCCCTGCCATGGCAGGAGGTAGAATAATAAGGGATTTAAGGTCTCTTCCAACCTAAACCTATGTATATATGATCTGACAGCCCCAGTTGGTCTCAGGCAGAGAGAGAAAACCAGAATCCTAGAATGGGTCAGCTGGGAAGGGCCCACAGTGTTTCACCTGGTCCAACAACCCTGTTCAGGCAGGGTGATCCCAGAGCACAGGGTACAGGGCACAGGATTGTGTCCAGAGGGTTCTGGATTATCTCCACTGAGGGAGGCTCCATAAGATGATCCATTTTCTTTGGGAGTTATCTTTTCAGTCTTTAAAAGTGTCAATTTTACAGGCTTCAGCATTGCAATCTGAAATGTTATAAATGACAGCTTTGTCCCCAGATCTTGTCTCAGTATAGATTTGGAATATCTGAAAACTTTTGAGTGTGCACATTCTGAATTGGCCAAATGATTCACTCCTTCCTTCATCAAATGGATAATTTGTCTTAATACAGAAGATAAAGTCGGGGATGAAGTAATCCTCTAAATATTGCATACTGATGAGATAGGTTTGGGGGGTTTTTGAGTACTTTATGGTGCTAGGTTGTAAATCAGAGGAACAATAACCAGCGGAAGTAACATTGCCCTTTAATTGGGGGGAAAGTCATTCCAGTGATTAAATCTGAATCAGGCACTGGATGAATGACATTATTATCCACTGCTCCCAGGGAGCAACTTCCAACGTGGAGATTGCATGGAGGCTTGGGAGGGCTGGTTGGGGTACAGCAGGATTCGGTGAGACAAAGCACACACTGTTGGGTCCAGCTGACATAATCTGTTCTCTCCAACAATCATGAAATGTTCACCTCTTTGACTGGAGAAAAGAGCAATTTGTGATTATTAAGTGAGACATTCTGGAAGTGCTCTGCTCCAAAAGACCAACAATAACTCTTGGATTTATAAGAGCTACAGAATGTCCATAGATGAGGTTGATTACCAAACAATAGATTAAATCATGCCTGTCACAAAGCTCAGTGTTGCCACATTGGTGCCTTGATTAATGGCATTTGGCAACTCTCCGAGTGGCCATTTGCCATTCATTCATGGGTACCCTCTGGAGTACAATATGAGAGTGACCTGTCGGGAAAAGGAATTTTTTTTGGTCATCTGTTCATTGTTTCTACTGTGGTAACAGAGAGAAACGGGGGGTGGGTGAAGCCAAGACCTTCAGTTAGCTGTGTCTTAGTTGGTACAAATTGAGAGACTGAGGGAAAACCAGTTGCAATTATGATAGTAGAAAGCAGTCATTTAAATCACAGATGACCCAGTTGTTTCTTCCACAGCATTTCAAAATGTCATATGATTAAAAGTAATTTGGGCATTGATAATTTATTTTGCTACAGTTATGTAAATTTATGATGGAAACTTTGCCACAACACTTTGCTGGTGTACTTCAGCTTTTAATTTCAGTCTTTCATTCAGAACCCCAGAGGTTCTCTGGGAGTTCATGATGTGTATTTGTGGGAAAAACTCACGCTGGAGAAGTTCATGGAGGACTGTGTCCTGTGGGAGGGACCCCACACAGGAACAGGGGAAGGGCGTGAGGAGTCTCCCTGAGGAAAAGACCTGTGATGGATTGACCACAATGTCCCTTCCCCATCCCCCTGTGCTGCTGGGTGAGGGAAGCAAAACTTGGGAAATACGGAGGCGTGGAGGGGAAAGTGGTTTTTTTAAAAATTTTCTTTTATTTCTCATTATTCTACTCTGATTTGATTGACAAGTAAACGTATTTCCCCAAGCTGAGTCAGTTTTGCCAATGCAGTAAATGGTGAGTGATGTCTCCCTGCCCTGATCTCTATCCATGAGTTTCTCTTGATGTTTTCTCTCCCCTGTCCATCTGAGGAGAAGTTTTAGAGTGGTTTTGGTGAGCACTGAGCACTGCTTGACTGAGAAAGAGGG
>NC_031768.1:112197776-112232793 GCF_001522545.3 Parus major
GAAGGAAGGAAGGAAGGAAGGAAGGAAGGAAGGAAGGAAGGAAGGAAGGAAGGAAGGAAGGAAGGAAGGAAGGAAGGAAGGAAGGAAAAAAAATAAATCCCACAGCTTCACAAATGACTCACAGCTGGCATTTTACTTGCTAATAATTTGCTGACAGGCCTGTGTGATTGATAGGATATGTAAAGATATCCAGAATATCAATAACAGTTATATCTTTCAGGGTTTTCAAAGCAATCTTCACGGATATATTCTGAAAAATGGGCCAAGCTTTATTTAATTCACTCTGATTCCTCTGGGATATGACTCCCCACTGGTCTGAATTGTTTTACAAGATGTGGACACAAAAATTATGGCAGCAGAGAAAATCTGAAATACCTTTTCAGATTTTAGCCAATTAAGCTAAGAAATATTCAGCTGAGATGAACATATCCCAAATTTTTTTAGTGTAAGAGTGTAACATATCCCCAAAAAGGGATATAGTCCAGGAACTTTTAAGCCACAGGATATCTGAGGGAAATTGTGGCATTTATGATGAGAGGGCTATCTGAACCAAAAGTGTGTTCTAGCAATTGAACCACATATATGAGAAAGGACAATTTCATGGCACACTCTGATTTATTAGCACAACTGAAAAATCAAGTATTTTGTCAAACATTTAAATACAAATTAAAAAAAACCAAACAAAACAGAAAGCTTTTTCTTCCGAGTAGCAAGACTGTGCATATTATTATAGGTTGCATTATCAAATAAATATAGGTATTAAAAACATAGCAGGTGGGATGACAGAATCACATTTTCAAATTTGAATAGCATGAAAAATGGAAAGGCATGTTGCTTGGTGTGAAGTACACACCATCATGTTTAAAGAAAATGTTTTGGGTTTTTCAGGAAACACATTCCTGAAGAAACACATTCCTGAAAAAACATGTTTCTCCAAGAATTCAGTGGAATAGTCCTATGGGCTATTTTTAATTTGTAAATTTCCTCTAAAGTTGGCTGTGTTTTCTCTACAACCTGTTCTTAAAACTGTGCAGGGATTTTGTGGCTTCTGCTGTTTGGAAATTTCTTTGGCATATGCAATCTGTAGATACTCCTAGAAGTCAGGAACCATATCCTGAATTACTGACTTTGTTTTGGGTGCTTGTTTAGGCAATCATCTAGAATTTTATCCAGTACCATCAGAAGTCAATTCACAAACAAAATAAGGATGAAGATAAGCACCTTTTCCTCACTGTCTGTGTATGCAGCCTGCAAGCCATGAGGCCAGAATTCTCATTTATGCTCTCACATAATATGTTGTAGTTGGACAATGGTTGTGCCTGCAGACTGTAGGAGATGTGTTAATATGGAATATTTTATCTCATTAAAATCAGATGCTTTTAGGATCCTGCTGCACCTATGGGAGCATGCAGAATTATGACATGAATTCTGCAAAATCCAGCTATTTTCATGGGATGTGGACACAGAAAGAATTACATCTTCCCAAAAGATAACTCCATTGAAGCATTTAAGATGTGCACCTCTCCGCCAAGTAGATTTTTGTTTTACATTTTCCAGGCCTGGCTGTATCCCAGTTCATTTACTTCCAACTGGGTTCAATTTCCAGGGGAAGGCAACTTCCTGTGGTATTTTTTGTCCAATAAAGGTGAAAATAATGTTCTGCAACCAGCACTATTTAAACTGGCATGCACATGTGGCTAAACAGTTTATTTCAAGCAAAAATGCACACTGGCTGGAAATAGAATGAAAACTGATATTCCAAATGGGGGGAAAATGCTAAGTGTTCAGTGAAATGTAGGTTTTACATTGTCTTTATTATCAAGAATCTTTTTCAGCTCTGATTGTTTGCCTAGGGGGGCAAATCTTCTAGCATGAATTAAGAACAGAAATATGAATTCTGAAAGAAGTGAACCAGAATTTAAATCCATTCTCAAGGAATCAAGCAGGCTCCTTCCTCAGAGAAGGCCCTCACTTGAAATTAAAAACTCAATCTTCCTATTATCATGAGTCTAAGAAAAGCATGTTGTTTTTTTTTGGAGAACAAATCATATGCACCAGAACTGAGGATCTCATTATTCTTCTTTCCCTTGTCCTGATTTAAATAATTTAATTCTGGTACTCTGGCAGTTTATTTTGCACACATAGTGGTAGGTAAGAGAAGAAAGAAAAAAAGCCTTTCTTATATTGATTATGGTGTCTTAAACATAAAAAAAATTCAAGTTTTTCCCCTTGTGACTGTGAAGGCTGTTTGGCACAGCTGTGAGGAGATGGAGTGCTCCTGTGACAAATTTGGTCCTGGTCTGGAGTCTTTAAAAAGTCCCTGAAGCATCTCTGGAGAGTTACAGGATGTCTTTTGTTTGGTCTTCTGGATGATTCTGCTTTCAGATTTAAGAGAAAGCCTCTTCAGAGACATAAAATTCTGTAAAATATTGTGTCATCCTTCTTTTCTTTGTTCCTGGTGGTTCTAGATTGCCTTAATACTGAAAAACCGCATGGAATTTGGCCATTTTGTGGGATTACAAGGTCTGAGGACAAGCACCCCTCAATATTCAGTTATTGTGCCTTCAGGTCCTGCAGGTTCTCTGGCCAAATGGATCACCATGGCTTTTTTGTCATACTTTTCTGAATGGTGCATGAAAAGACAGGGAATGTTTATCCACTTTATCCTAATGGTTTTAAAGTAATATTTCAATGAAAAATAACATTCAAGCATTGAAATTTCCTCCATGTGATAGATAACAAATCCGTGTATTGTTTTCAAACAGAGGAAAGTAATTAACCCCTCTTTTTTAAAACAGTGAAAAGTCTAGAGATTTTCATATCCCTCATTTTTCCTCTCTGTCTTTGAATTAGTCTTCTGACACAGTCCAGAGTTTCTAGATCTCAGCAATAGAATTAAAATACAGCAACATAAAGTTTGGCTGTAAATAGAAAAAAAAATCTGGTTTAATTGTAGTGAAATCTTGACCAGCTCTTTCCTTGTGCTTGCAATCAGTTAATGTTGCATAGCTCTGCACTGATCCTTTTGACCTTTCTCCTTCTGAAGCAGAAATATTTAGATCTTCCTTGCATTTCCTGTTCACATAATAACTATTTTATTTAATTGTACTGTTATGTTATACTACACTACTCTGCACATTTGTATATTTAGTGTGGCGTCCCTGAATCATCCATGACCAAGAAGTGTGAGGTCAGTTGTAAAAATATTTGGCTTGAACTGGGCTGGCAGCCACAGGAATCTTTGCCTGTGTTTTATTTACTCTTAAAGTAGTTTCTGTTTATTTCCTGTGGTTAATGGATATTGTACTTGACCTCCTTTTGATAACAACCACCAACAGCCCTCTTTGCAGTGATATCATTCTCATTCAACCATGGATTTAAATGTTCCTTTTTCTTTTTAAACAAAAAAAAGTATTCTCAAGGTCAGACTCTACTGAGGTGTTCAAAATTCTGCCCTAAAGGCTCCCTCTGTGTAGGTGAGAAGCTACTTGGGAAAGTGTAGAATGATGTTAGAATTTCCTACCCAAATATATTCATATAAAACTTCAAATTTACTAACTGAGGGTATTGTACATCCAGAACACTCAAAGAATTTTTCCTGTAAAGGCAAAAATTTACACTATTTGTGAGGAAAAGAGGAGCAGCATTGCACAGATTTTGTTTTCACTAGTTCTGATATGAGAAGTAACCCAGCATACAGAAGTGGCTAGATGTATTTGTTAATTTTTCAGCAAACTCCAGTATTTGGTGATTGAATTGAGTCTGCCCAATTTTCACTTTTACAGCCATGTTTCACAGGACAGATATAACATTGTAGTTCAAGCTTTAGGTGATTCCAAACATTTAGAGAGCTTGGGGTGGAAATGACTTCATATTTCACAGAAAAGGCAAAAACAGGTAAGAGGGAAATCAATGAAAAAATCCTATAAGCTTCTCTGGGGATAACATTTCAAACAGAGAAATGTTGACTGCTACTTGTCCTTCCAATTACTGTTTCTATTTAGAGATCCTGTCACTTTTGTTTGCAAAAATAACTCACAGAATAGATCCAGTTCCAAAAAAATCAATGTATAAGTTCATACATTACATGGTTACTGCATGCCACGTGCTGTAGGCTGAAAAACAGCACTGTAGAAATTACAGTTCCATTGAACTACCAGCTTAGAAATATCAGAAAATACCCCCTGTAACAGTCCTGTAGTTTTGGCAGGGCATGTCACCAGCCTCTGGGTACTGTTCCAGCAGTCCCTGAAAGGAATTATTTTTAAAAACTGCACAGAAATTGATTATTTTCTGCTGTGGGCTTAGGAGTGGGCCATAGTGTGTGAAATGCAAACACAGAACAAGGAACTTTGTCCCTCCTGTCCTAGTTTCCACAGGATGGATCTGAAGATTGGACAGTGGTTGAAGAGAGGGTGAAGGAGGATACAGGGCATTAATTCTGTGTGTAATATTAGAGCTGTTCCACCAAGAAAGTTGTTTATCTGGGACCATTTATTCAACTTAAAACCAAGCAAAATTTCTCAAAGTTGATGGGGCCCAATGCTCCTTTTGTTCTGTCAGTGACATGCAAAACACTCTGTACTGCTGATGTAATTCTTATGTAACTCACATGTGCAACAGCATCTCCCACCCATTTTTAAATGAGCATCCTGTTAGTGTGGAATGCTCTAACACAGCATAAGGAGCTGTCATTAGAGCATATTTTCACACTTTGATGTGCAGAAACCCCTTCAGCAGAGAGCAAGAGCTTCTCAAAATGTTATCTCGCAAACAAAATCGAATCAAGGACAGATTTAGAAATCATGTGAAGAAGCACTGGGGGCTTGTCTCTCACTCAGTCCTTGGCATATTGTAAATTAGGATGTTGTTAAAATCTGTGCAGAATATTGTGTATAAATCTGTTGGTTGAGAACCATGCCAGCTCCTCCAAAGTTAAGAATCACTGAAGAAAAATGTTCAGCATCCTTTACTGGCGTGTGTGTATCTGTCTCTCATCACCTCCTCAGATATCTAAATTGTGAGCAGTTCTGTTTTCCAACCCCTGTTCAGGAACCAGTTTTTGCAACTCTGGCAGAGAATTTTGTAGCTAAACTGAGATCACTGGCAAAGTAGAAAGGAACGAATTATTAAAAATCTTGGCTTCTACCTTTAACTAAACACAGCCTCATAAATGTGTGATTGGTGTCCTTCTGGTAGGATATAGAGGGGCTTTTTTAATATGTCCTCCTGCAAGCTATTTCTATATAACTGCAGATCCTTTTCTGTGGAGGCTGTAGCATCAGTTGTTCTATCAGAAGCTTTGGGCAGCAGCTGCAACAAAATATGGAAAGTCTTGCAAGAGCATCTGCTGCTTTTGTCTCCTTTTTTTTTGCTGAGATGAATGTATACTTCAGCAAAATATAAGTATAGCATGCAGGAACTGGAATGGGATCCAGGGAAATATTTAAGTGCACATATCTGGTGTTCTGTTTCAGGCTTAGCACAAATTTTCTTTTAAAATGTTTATGAGATTACCATTGGTATCAGATGACCTGGTAAATATAACCCAATGTTTTAAAATAATATTTAGGAAGGCACTGAAAGAAATAATTAAAGGAAACTGGATTGTAAATATGTCAGCCCAGAGCTGAAAGACTTTCAAGTCTCGTGCACAGCAAGATGAATTGATGCTAAATCTCAAAATGACATCTTTCACTCTGTCATGTGGCAAAAAAGTACAGAATGTGAAATGTTCAAAGCATCCTGGAAATGTTGTGTACTGTAAGAATTGCAATATAGGCTTAAAGACAGCCAGCTGGTAGCAGATTCCCTAATTCACACTGAAGTTATCATTACTTTTAGAATACCTTGGCCAGTTACTGGTGTTCTGTGGCAAGAAATGCTTCCAGTACCATTTCCACAATATTTTAAAGAGAGGTTCTCGAGAAGACCTGGAAATACAGAATGGTTGGAGGGTGGAGTATAACTTATCTTGAGTTAAAGTTTTTGGGATAAAGCTAACAGGAGAAATTTAAATATGGGTTTTTTTTAATTTTATTTTATTTATTTATTCATTGACTAGTGCAGTGAAAATGTCATTGACAAAGTAAGTGTGTAATATTGACTCAGGAGCATGAGCCAAGCCTTTCTGAGCAGTTGTTGAAGGACAAGAGATGGCACAAATGGCTAAATTTGAAAACAATTATCCATTTTTCTATTTTTCCCAAGGAGACAAGCATCACCTCTAATGAAGTAGGACTGTACTGTGCCTATGCTCTCACCCAGAGCCAGGAGTGAAGTTGTTGTAGGCTTCCTTTTCCCTGAACAGACCTGAAGGAAAATATAAGAAATGCTGAGAAAAATAATTATGAGCGTGATAATTGATGCCTTAGACAGTCGTGTAGGCTTTGTTTCACCTCCAGCCCTTGTGATGAACTTGTTGAGGGGTTTAAATGTCCAGTCAAATTTAGAGTCCCACAGCATGGGATCATGTGGACAGACACCCTAGGACTGATGGGTAGCACAGGAATTTCTGTTTTCTTCCCATGTTTCATACTTTTATACTGCAAACTGTGGGTAGCAAGAAGCTCATGTACACTCTTATGTACCCCAGAAACGCTCCTGTGTCAAAGGCTGAATTTCTTTATTCATTCTTCACTTACCCATCTGTGTTCAAATGGAAAGAAATCCAGCATGTGCTAGTATGTGAGGAGAATTTTTGTTTTATATAAAAGTATTTGGAACAGTTTGTAGGCACTCATTCTGGCACCTGTGACCATTTGTACACAATTCCTCTGTATTTAGCTTGGACACAGCATGGGTGTGAAACATCCTGCAGGCTGCACACAACCATGACATCATCTAATATTTCATTTTGGGTCAGATGCAGCATTGCTGGGTCCCCTCTGGAGCCAGGGCACATTGAATGCAATTCACTGTAGGACTGTCCATTATTTAATGCTGCAAGGCTCGTCCCAGGGCAGCACTAGTGAGGATCTGAATGTTCCATCTCCTCCCCTGATCTGGCAAGAACAGTGCTGCATCCCTTATCTAGCCCAAGCCATGACCTGTGCTTTGCTAGGCAATACTGAATCCCTCTTCATTCATGCCTAAATGTGAGGACAGAGGATATGAAATGTGAAGGAATCACTTCTATTACCAGCTGTGAAAATATGTCAGGACTAAAACTAAAGGAGCAGATTTTTTTAGACATGTGCCTTAGTCTACGTGAGGTATTGCAGTGGCAATCAACCTCCACGTTGAGTACATTGGTTTTTTTAAGTATATGAGCAAAATGTGCAATGTCCAGTAAAATTCAGGCTGAGTCACAGCGTGGGACCATGTGGAAAGACATCTTAGAACTGCTGGGTAGCACTGTCATTTTGGGAGTAATATAACTTATAAGGACTCTAATAAGTACATAAAAATTTCCTGGACAGGTTGTATCAATACTATTTTATACTCTCACTTGTCCTGAGCACCTTCACCATATTTCTTTGCTACTGATATCCTGCACAGAGGCTCTGGTTTGGAAGTGGGAGCAAAAAACATAAACACTCAACTCAGGAAAAGGGTCCCTACTACTCTGGGTTTGCCAGTGTGGAAAGAGAAAAGATTGAAGGTTGAAATTGGATGAAATGGTTGAATTGGTTTAAAGACCTATGGACAAAATAATTCTTGTAAACTGTAAAAATGTCTGAAAAGATGCTTTAGAAGCCAGTGGCATATCACATATCTACTGATATATCACAACTGATGGAGGAAACACTTGAGAGAACATGCAGCTCTGAGAAGATAAAAAATCAGAGTTGGTTGTGAAATATATTTCTAATTTTCCAGCTAAAATAGCAAGAAAGAAACTAGTTAAGCAGCTCTGATTATATTGATTAAAAAAACCAACAAACCAACAAACAAATCCTGAAAAAGCAGGACCTAAGTCTGTATGTGTGTGTATATGTTGTTAGCATTCAGTGATGATTCATTTGCTGCATGTGAGGAATATTTCCTCTGAAAGATATTTCTTTGGAAAAAATGCATTAATGTGATGGGAACAAGCTGTGAGATGGAATAAAGTTGACTCCATCTGTATCATTACATGTTGAGGAGACTATCCAACACCAGAGTGTTAAACAGCATCATTCTCAGGCATTCATTAACAGCATAACATCTGTGGCTGAAGCTGCTATCAAAGCCAAAGTAAATTAAAAATGTGTGACTCTAGATGCTGTGGTTAAGATCTAAAACAAATTTTGCTCTAATTGTCAGTGATGAGTTTCACCATACTCTCAGCTCAATAACTGTATGTGACACGTTTTTAGTGTATTCCTCTTCTTCCACCGTACTTTGTTTCATCTGGAAAAAGTGGCTTCATCCTTACAGCAGCAGTGTGTCTTTGCCAGGTATTCTTTCTCATTCACACTCACAAAAGAAAGAGTTAAAAGGGATGTTCCCAACCTGTGATCTGCAGGAGAGACTTCCTAGGACCTTAGTCAGTAGCTGGATGTGAGGGTGCAAAGAAGCCCTGGCAAAAACCTTGGTCAAAGGTTCTGTTCATAATGTTCTAACACAAGAGCAGGAAAAAAATAGAAAAATAAACAAATCACTGCCTCAGCTTAGCTACAAAAAAACCCAAAAAGACAACAAACCAACAACTAAACCCTGTTTGCTCACATCTGCATCTCATGGTTTGGATCCAGAGTGAAGGCAAAAGTGTAAAGGTGTTGAAATACCATTTGAGTGGCTGTCAGTCAGGAGGGTTTGTTTCCAGTACCTCTGGGTCCTTGAGCCAAACCCAAAACTTTCTGTTCCTCTCTGTCTGATCTGGCTCAGGGTGTCACACCCAGCAACTCTGCTGGGTCCCTGCTCCACCACAGGAGCACAGGTCAACAACATTTGGAGCTGTGGCAAATTCAAAATGACATCAGTAGGGAGATCAACCTCTGGGCTTCAGCCATTTCCATTCTGGTTTCATTTATTATGTTCTGCTGTGGCAGGCAAAGCAGCACAAAGTTGTTTGAGGACTTTTTAATTAAAAGATAGGTGTGAGAAAAATCATCCTTCATGGTGGGGGTAGGCATACACTGATTTTTCTCCACAATCTGCAGCCCAGCAAACTTGGCAGGTGCTGCTCTGGAGAGGTTTGGGATGCAATGGTTGGGTCTGGCCCTCACAACACGATTCAACACATACAAATCAAGCAGTTTGAGCCCATCTAAATGTTCAGGTATAAACCAAAGCTTGTCTGAAAGCAGTAAAAGTCTCTTTTCTAGCTCAGCCTCTGACCTGCATGACACAGCTGGCAGCTGTAAGTGAACCAGCATTGTCCACCATTGTTGCAAATTTTATTGTGAAGCATCCTCTTGTATTCTTTGGTCAGTTTTAGATCCTAAATGCAACAGAAGAATTGTGAAATTGAGTTAAATGAAGCAGGTACTGCAGTAGAGAGAAAAAAATCAATTTTAGAAAAATAATCATCCACTCTTCAAAATATGGAAACTTTTTAAGTGTTCTATTGCCAAATACACACTGCCATCAATATGTGAAATCTAGAGAAAGGAATACAATGAGTGATAAATTCCTGTCTTGTGAACAGCTTTATCAGTTTGAGTCTGTGATGGAAGAGCAATGAAAATCCAGACTATTTGCATTATTCAATGTTTCCATTTTGTACACATCTCATCATAGTATTTCTTCTTCAAAACCTGCCTCAGGTTTGAGTTTTTATGTCTCTTTGTTTTGATTTTGAATGCTCAAAGGATATACATATATATTTTAATTTAAAATAATTGTTTTCTTTAAATACTAGCAAAGCAGTGGGGTTTTTTTCCAATATATATGGAGATACCTGAATTCAAGTTGACCAAAGGATTCTGTTTCCCAGAAAAAAATCACCAACATTCTGTTAAAATTAAAAAAAAAAAGAAAAAAAAAGAAAAAGTTAAATAACAACAAAACCCTAAATAAAATCTCTTCCTTTTCTTGTACTAGTGATGGTGGTCATGAATTAAAAACACACTTCATTTTACAGCAGCTGAAGGGAGTTCACTTGGAAAAGTTTCTAAGCCTTGCTGAGCTCTGAGGTAACATTTTCAATTCTTAATATAATTATATTTTGGCATTTATGGGAAATACTGCCAGCATTAATTTTTGGACAGTGTCTTTCAGCAAGGAAACTTTAGAAACCTCGAAATTTCCCTGTACTTTATTGAAGTATTATGTAATATTTTGCTTTGTTTTGTTTCTTTTTCTTCTAAAAAGATGAAAGTCATATTGAGCTTGAGATCCAAATATAACAAATTTATTCAGAAAGCAGGAAACAAAATACAGTTATTACATCCATGAAATTAGAATTTTTCCCCATCAGGGTGTATATTTTGAATTATTTGTGTATTAGTTTGTTTTCAGTGATGAACAGTTCACATTATGATTTATTGGCCACATATGTTTAATGTAGATTTCAACTTCATTGTTTTGGGGCTGGATATTTTGGCTTTAGCAACTTCCTTGTGCCAGTCATCTTTCCTGTGTAATATGCTTCAGAATTCAAGGTTTGGGTATCCATGTGGGTGGTGCAACTAGAAGAACATTTGTGGTTTCAGTGTGGTGAACTTCTGTATCATCCAGTAAATCAGTATTTATCAAATCTGATGTGTGATTCTAATTACATTTATACCAATTTAAGCTTCACTGATCCCACAGAATTAGAGAACTGTTGGGGTTGGAAGGAGCCTCTGGAGATCGTCTGACCCAACATCCCTGTCCAGGCGGGATCTCTGATAATAAAAAATTCTCATAATTATTAATCTTATAAGACCCTTAGACTAGTGACCCCACTGAATTTAGTAGTAAAACTGTGAGTGAAACCAGGAGTTGAAAGAGAAAAAAAAAACTATCTCCCTAACTGGAAACATTTAAAATTTGGTTCCAGCCTGAATGTGCTCCAGAACAATCCCACAGTGCTGCCTGTGGTGTCTTGTGCTTAACCAAGTGTCTGGAAATGCTGGGATCATCAGCTTCCTTTCCAGAAGCTGTGTCAGAGCTCCGTGGCAGGGACAGCTGGGGCTTCCCAGCTTTGTGGGGCTGAGGATGGGCCCTGGAGCCTCTGGGTTGCTGTGGCCTCGGGAAACCCAAACTCCAGGGCTGGGTATCCCACAAGTGCTGAGAGAAAACCCTGGCAGCTTTCCACCAGCGGGTACAGAACTTAATGGACACGCTTCCCAAATGTTTGAACTTTAAAAAGGAAATCAGGATTATTAAATGTATTCCTGTTTCACTCAAAAAAATGTTACATTTTCAGGTTGGGCGTCAGGACGAATTTCTTCATGGAGAGGGTTGTTAAAGATGGGAATGGGATGGAGGTGATGGAGTCTCCACTCCTGGAGGTGTTTTCAAGAAATGACTGGATGTGGCACTCAGTGCTTTGGTGGGGATTGCTGAGGGGTTGGACTTCTTGCTCTTTTCCAGCCTAAATAGTCCTGAGGTAAAGCCAGCAAAAATCTCAAGCAAAAACCCCATATAATATTACAATTGTCAAAGCAGAGCATATTAAACACCCACATCTTCCATAGGCTAAAAAAGGAAGTTCTGATGTGTTCATCCTCTAGATTTAAAAATATTTCTTAATTTTTTCTTCTTTGAGACAAAGAGATTGTGAGGATTCAATGTTTCAGGGTTCATGGTTGTAGGTCAGATACTGGAATCTAGTTTAGAGGAGAAATATGGGGTGTTAGTTTGGACCAGTCATTCAGAAGGCAAAAATCTGGTGTTAGTGTGGCTGGATTTCCCTCAGAACTTTATAAAGTATTTTAACCTCAGGGAACTGCCTGAAAACTGGTTAGAGAAAATCTTTTATATTCTCTTTTGTATAGGACCATCACTGTCAGGTGCTGAGTCCCTCTTGGTACTTCTAAAAATGATTAGAATACAAATAATATTTTTTAAAACAGCTCAAAATCTTTGTTTGTATTGCTTCTTGCAAATTAATACCCCAAGCAGCCTTTACTTTTGCAACTTTTAAAGGCTTTCTCCTGTAAACAGAGCAAAAATGCTCATGGTACAATTTGCAGTGAAGAGCAAAGGCACATTGTAAATTCTTAATAATTTATTATTCAATTAGCACATCTTTGAAAGTGATGCCTTCCTTAAAAGTTCAGTTAAACTTTTTTCCTTTCCTACTTCTCCCCTTCTTTTTTGAGAACTGCATAATTTATCCAAATTCAGTTGCTAAGATGAAGAACTTGAGATTTTGTGAAAGTCTGCTCTGGTGAGCTGTGACTTTGCACAGGAACAAAAGGACAGTTATTAGTGTAAAAGAATTTTTATCCTTGTGCTCATTTCAACAAAAATGAGGGTGTTGTCCTCAGCAGGGTAAAAAAGTTCATTTCTTACTCAAATAAGACTTATTTCTCACTCATAATGAGTGACAATAATGGAAGAAGCCAACAAAATAAGAAGTCTTGATCACTGAATTTATAAGACCACTTGGGACTGGGATCAATGCCACAGATATTTCTGAGAAATGCAGAGTACTAAATGCCTTTTTTATTGACTAAAAAAGACAGCTCCTGGATTTTTAAAAAGGCATTAAAATATGCAAAATCATGCAATGCTTGGGCCAAATAAAGCATTAAAGGTGTATATAAATGTCTACACTCTTTAAAGGTGTTTCTGGGCTTTGTTCTGATGTTCTTAGGGTACCAGTGAATGCATCTGCCTCCCTTGTTTTTCATCTTTTCTCTTGAATTTACGAATATCAGATTATGTAAAATCATCCATCAAGTGTTTTAAAGGAAATCCAGAGTATTTGGGAGGAATGTAGATGAAACATTTCCTTACTATTTAAGGCAGAAGAAATTTACATCATTCATTCACTGATACCTGAAAAAAATGACTGAAACCTTTTCTCCCTGGCTTCTTTAATTCCAGCAGATTTTGCTGCACAAACCCTCAATGTGAGTTTTCTAGAAAAGCAGTGCACCAAATATAGTGACTGTACTAATAATTAACTCAACCTCATTAAAACAGAGGTTTAGTAGTCTCAAATACTCACCTTTCATCTAGGTGAATAAAATGGACAAGATGGAAACTGCAGTACATTATTAGAATTTAATATATCTCTTTCTCTTTTTTTCACCTTCCTCTAAAAATTTCAAATTTTTAACACATATGATTATTTTTCTTGAACATTTGTCTATTTACAACATTTACAGTATCTCTCTCTGATAGTTTTTCTGTCTTTGTTTTGCTGGGCTGATAATAAAATTTTTGTTTTAGTTTTTATGACAGATGAAATCACATAGCCTTAATGTTAGCTGGGGTAGCCTAGGAATTGCAAAAACCTGGTTTTCCATTTTTTTCTGTATTTGTTGCAAGTGAGTACCAGTTCTTTGCCAGAAAGTGTGACATAAATTTATGTTTATAACATAAATATGGAAAGAACCTGATTTCTCTGCTGAGTTACATTTTAAAAATATAAAAACTATGTGATTTTGTGGGGTGTCATTTTGCTATAATGCATTGCTCTATAAATTTGCTGTTACAAATATATGAATTATGGGCATACTTCACAAAAGCAGAGAAACATAAGGAAATAGAAATGTGATTCATTTAAAAATAGAAAGTTCAGTGCTCAGGATACTTTCAAAGGTTTGTATATTGTTACAGTATTTACTAAAGCCACTGGCTACTTTGAAATTTAGAATCATTAAACATCCTGAGCTGGAAGGGACCCAGAAGGATCATTAACTTAGAAATGTCATTTTTATGTTGTCTAATGTATATTATATAATTTATCCTTAAGCTTCCCTCAAGTTTACAATTCTAGTTACTATTTGTAGAAGTAAGAAATTGCTGAGTCTTAATAAAAATCTTCCAATAAAGAGCCTTTTATGGAGAAAAAGGAGAGATCTTAAATCCCAAAGAATACAGAAAACAAGAGAACAGTTGGTAATATAATGAAAACTTCGAAAAGTCTTGAAGTCTTTGTGGAGATTGGTAAATAGTAGACAAACTGTCCTCAGTTAAGTCCTTGAATGTGCTTTGTTCCCCTTTCAACTGAAGAAAAGTATCTGGCTGCTTGTAACTCGATTATTTATAGAATTTTGTTTTCTGGTCAGGCTGGAAGTTGCACCAGAAATTAAGATTGCAACTCATTAAGGCTTGGTGAGTCACAGATAGCAAACAGGATGCTGCTAGAATTGGACAATATTTAACCTCAAGGTGCTTGTGTTTGGGTGCTTGTTTATTTAAAGCCACAATTTTCTAAGAAGAGAGATTTATATATTTTTTTTATAAAAGGAGGTAATGATTCCCATAGTATCAGTGTTTTTTTCCTGCTATCCTGAGAGTGATTTGAAAAATTCCACATCTCTAAACAGAGTGAAAATCAGACAGCTTAGGGAGACAGGGCCACAGGTTATTCTAGGCAATCAGTATTGTTGCTACCTAACAGTTCTGTGAGATCTTCAGATTATTTTGGCACTCCTAATTTCACTGGCAACAAAAATACTCACTCTCCAAGTTATTCAGATCCATTCCATATAGAAGGCTTCACCTTACATTGGCAATAAACAGAGAAAGGGGGATTAAAGCTCTTTGAGCTGGATGTAAAAGGTGGCAAGTTGACAAATGATGTGTTCACACTTTGAAATGTATATTAAACTCAAAAACTAGAACTTTATACCTCCAGAAATACATTAATTTTTAGAATTAATTCTGGATGAATTAAAACCAAGGGGGAAAGTTTCTTTCCTCCCATGAAAGAATGATTAAAACCCAGATGTTTACACCACCTTTTGTCTGCTCTGTAGGTGCTCTAATGACAGGATTTTATTCCTCCAAAATGCCTGTACCAAGATTGGTAAATTTTGAGATACACAGTAATGGTTTGATGCCTATTTTAACAACTCTTTGTGCACTGAATGTCCTTCTTTTACTTTCTGGGAGTTTTCTTTAAGAAGCAGACAATGAGAAATGATTGGATTTTTCAGAGAAGTGGTTTAAAGATTTACCTAGCTTTGAAAAATAAAGCAAATGCAATGATAAAAGCTTCTAATGTAGTTTGAACCATAAAATCCAATCTTTCTCAGAGACTTTTTACCTCAAAGTGACTGATGATTGTTAGTGTTGCACATTTTGTGAACATTTTACAGGTAAGATGGGAGACATTGTGTTTAAAATGAAATTTTAAAGAAAAGAAATTTTTAAAGTGTGTGATCAGATGCTTCCTCCCTCTCAGATGATTAACTGGATATTGCACAACACCTTTTCTTGGTTTATTTTCCTTAGAGAAGAACAAGCCTATGATGAAATAAACACAGAGAGAGAGATTAGTACCACACTCTTTCAAGAGATGGTGTTCAGCAGAGTTTATTTTTTATGGGTTTGATTTACACACAAAATACTCCACAAAGAAATTGACATCAAAAAATAGTTTGAAGATATACAGGGAACATCTCAGCTTTATATTCTGGATCAAAGAAAGTCTGTGCTTAAAGCAGCTGAGCTCATGAGCTGTTTTACATAGAACTAGTAAACTTTAAGATTTTCTGAGGCTTCCAGTGATGACAATAACATTTAACATTTTTGTGTTCTTTTGAACCAAAAGTAAACTTGCAAAGTTTATTTATTCGAGTTTGACTATACCTGAGAAAGGGAAAAGTTTAAAAATCTGTTGGGTTTTTTCAGTATTAATAAGCACTGTATCAAATTTGGTAACTATTCTGACGATAGAAAATGTCTGTCAACATAAAAATACTTTTTCTTGGAATTAAGCTGTTATACATTTGGAAATCTAGACATTGTTCCTTAAATATTCTATAGTAATACTGATTCTAGTAGAAGCTGGTATTTTGAGATAAGCTGACTTGATATAAATTGTCCAGACCGTATTTTCTATTATCTTCACAGTTCTTTCATTTTCCTAGGACTAGGGAGCGTCCAAAGCTTATTAAACATACCTAAAAGATGTGATATCTAATTAATTTTTTTTCAAATATAGGGGCAGCTGTAGTAGAAAATGAGTAAGAGTACGCATAAAATAATGTTTTCATCAGTATTTGACAGCACAGAAAAAATTTCATGAAGCTTTCAGACTGTTTACTCAGCTGACAATAATGGCATGTGCAGCATTTTCCAGCTTCTCCACAGATAATCTCTGCTCAGGCTACATACAAACTTTTTCCCAAATTCCTTTGGGATTTTGATGAAACTGCTTCATGCATTCACCACATTTTCTCTTAAACTCATCCCTTGAGCTTCCAGCTCTGAAATTCTAAGTGTCATCTCTTTTAACCTAAACAGAAACACAGCAATTGAGCCTCTTAAAGGTTATATATTGCATTTGTAGATGTGGAAGGAACAAACACCCCAAGTGTCCCCAGACTGCACTTGAAATAACAAGCAGCAGTGTTCTATAGTGTGAAAATTATTTAATTTTTTATTTTACACTCCTTTTCTTCTCCAGTAGTTCAGGGTAAGTGCAGCATAAAATCAGAAAGGCAATGTAAGACCAGGACTCCTTGCTGTATTCCACAGCCCCTTTCCCACCTCAGAAGGAAGAATAGCCAAGAATTTTGTATTTGGCAGAGAGAGTTAAAGCAGTGTTGTGATCACACTTGGGGTAGTGCACTCTGTAACAGCTCTGGCCTCAAAAATCTTATCCAGAATATCCTCAGGGTGATGTTTTCAATCTCATGTACAAGCCAGGAGTGCATAGCACATCTCATTACATTGGTTTCTGTAAGGCAAATAACTGCTTCTTTTAATAATATAAAAAATTATATCAGTCTCCAATCGGACTTCACTTCTACAAGCATAACTAGATTCTGGAAAGAGATCAGATTCTGACCCAAAAGCCAATAGATTGCAATCATTCTCTCAGTTACAGCTGATAACCCAAACCCATAAGCACATAAATACAGATCTCAGCTGCCTTTGGGATGCTTGTATTTGTATGGATGTTTCAGCCTTTGACAGAAAGGGAAGCAAATAATTTATCTGGACTTTGAGGTCACATGTAGGACACAATTTCCTTCTACTGGAGTGGATCAGTGTACAAATCAGAAAAATGTGAACAGAGTAGGGGGAAGAGATTCTGTACTGTTTCTGCACTGGGACGTGTGAGTGCACCACTTTTAAACCTCAGGAAATTGTGTCGGGCGAGGAGGAGGGGGGAGCAAGAGTGGCTTCATCTGTTTTTCGGTGGTAAACTGCAGAAATGTTTTCCAGAGGTCAAGGACTAAAATAATTTTGCTCACATAGTAATACTTAAAACCAGTGAAAGGATTTACTAAGGGCAAAACCCGTGCATTTTAACTTAAATTTTAGATGGTAATATGGCAACAAAAGTATCAAACATTCAGAGGTGCCTTAAATGACAACCTTTTAGGTTGAATGTAGTCTTTCAACCATTTTTTAACCTAAAGTTGCTAAGAGTTGGGGTTGGTAGGCATTGCCAAACCTTTATCTTGAAATAGGACAACCTGTTAAATATTTCAGTATGCTTTGGTGTGAGGTTTTGCTTGTAGCAGTAAATGTGTGTGAGTTGGCTACAAAATTTACAACTAACCTTAGATCCTGAAACCTACACCTTGCCTAAAAATACTTGGCATTGAATTCTTTCATTCATTTCTTTTTTAGTTCCTATTCATACATAAACATATATGTTTTTGGAATGGTGGTTGAAAAGTGTTTTAACTTAATCCAGTTTCATGCCCAAAAAGCTTAAAGGACAGTAGTATTAGTAAGTGTTCCCATGTAAAAACAATTTGCTTATGTGGGTACATTTTTAATTGTTTTTTTACATTTTTGTCTTCAACTTATTTTTTATTCTGCATATCCAAAGATGAACCCTGTGCTTACTTTTAGAACATGTGACAGAAATTTGACTTTGAATTCAGAATGAATGTGTGAAGGAGATGTATGTCCACGTACGTCAGAGCATAGGATTTGGGTCATCATTCAGTCTGAGGGGAAATTGATTGGCAACAGCCACTGGGAGATGTTTAATTAGTGAAAAATTAAAGTGGGACACGAGGCTATGTGGAGAGGATGCTATTTTTCATTTTTAAAATGGGAAGTGTCAGCAAGTATTCTGAAAAACATTAAATTGCAGCACAAGAAGGGATATCAAGGTGCCTTCTGGACCATCCCATTGCCTTGAGCAATGGTGGGGTTAACAGGTGGGGTTAAGATGTATTTAGTTTATATTTAAAGATATTCTTTTAAAAAAACCCAAAATTTACACCATGTCCAGGGAATCTGTTCAACTGCTTCCTAATAAACACTGTTAAAATGGTGGAATTTTACATTTCCTTCCTTTGTGTCTCTATTGAATATTCTTGCTACAATTTACGTTTGTCACCCCAAATCTTTTAGAAATGGAGGGTACCTTATTCTCTTTCTCCTTGCAATGTCACTTTACATATTTGGAAATCAGTTGTTACAACCTTCCTCATCACTGTAGTCTTTTCTCATGTCCCTTGTTCTTGCTCTTTCCATGCCAGTGTATTTTTTATTCTGTAGTTGGTTTTGCACAGAAATACACAGAGTCTTCTATCACTAATGATGGGAAACAGAATTTATATTCTATTTCTTGTAACTTCTTTACAGGCCACTCTGTACATAGTTTTTTTGATATTTGGCAGCCAGGAAAGCAGTAAAACAACAATGTTCACAATACTTACCCTATTATCTGGAATAGTTGTTCTCTTTGGGTTTAATTGCAAATGAATAATTGTAAATATGTGTTTAGCAGAGTGGTCTGCTCTTTTAGAGCATGAAGAGCAAGATGTTCACACCATTTTCAATGCAAAACCCAGGGAAAGGCCTTCATTGGGTCAGCTCCATCTCTTGATCCAAAGGCCGAAGAGGCTGGGTCAGGTGATGGAATGTGCACAGGAACTCCAGTGTGCTCATTCATTTCAAAGTGTGAGTTCCTAAATATCCATCCCATTTCCAGAGACAGAGCCAGAACTCTTAAAATTCAGGAACAAAGCTGTGTGAAAACACTGTGTACACAGATAGGTCTTTCCTCCTACTCATTTTTTCTGCCTATGGCAAAACCACTCCTGATGTGGCCTGGCCTCTACTGCAGTTTCTCCCACTTTCGTTTTTCCAGCACTTGTTTAGACTTGGATCGGCCCTTTCAGTTCCACATGTGTTTAATACAGTCCCAACCGCCTTCCTGCCCTCTCTGTAGTTTTCTTTTCTACTTAATTGTGCTTTAAAAGAACTTTTCTTGTTTTACTATCAGTTCGAAATGTAACCAAACCCAAGAGGGCCACCTACATAGTTTATACCATATGTATATATGTATGTAGGATGTTCAGAATTTAAGTTCTGGCACTGAATTGTATGATTTCATCTGAAGTGGGATTCACTCAAAGGAAATCAGAGGAAACAGGAAGCTGAGAGAGCTGTGGTTTCTATTGACTCACTGCAACAAGAGTGACACAGATTTTGTGTCACTCGTTTCCTGCAATGAAGAACTTTTCTTGATGAAAACCTGGCATTTCTAAGGAAGAGAGGGATGTAATGTGTTATTCACCTCTAGACCTTTCCTAAAACTTGCACATGGGCCAGATGAAGAATTTAACTAGCACTGATCCTGCTGTGGTTATACACAAGCATCTTTTGTTGTGTCACCTGAGGTTTGCGTTATGTTCTTTTGATGCTGAGTTTTCCTGACTTCAGGGCCTTCTGCACAATAACAAAACTGCAGCTGAGCTTCCACCAACCGTGTATCTGTGGCCCAGTGGTCATAGAAAGATGTATCTGGAGCTCACTTCCTTTCCCTCTGGGACAGTTTCTCCAGAAATCTCCACACACTTCCCTTTGGCAACCCTCTGCTGCACAGGGTTTGGGCCTGACTGCCAAATTTACTCCACTTTTGGAGCCTTTCACACGCAGTTACTCTTGGGAAACTTCAATTAAACAACTGGCATTTAATGTTCTTGGCAATCATGGGCTCTATAATCTTAGACAGACTTTACTACTTTATGAAAGGTTAAGTGAAGTGTGTTCTTCTTTCTTTTTTTCCCAGAATGTAATTTATTTAATAGACAAAGGAAAAGTGCCACAAAAGCTGTCATATATCACTTCCTTCTGTTAGATTTGGATTCATTTCAGCCTCTAATGTGTTCAATCAAAAGCCATGGAGGTGCAACACAACATTTTATCCTCTCTGTGGTTATCTCAAGCCCAGCATTTCTATCTATGCAGACAGTGTTTTCCTCCCTTCCAGTCTACTCCCTCAAAACCAATTAATGGGCTAGCCCATAATTATATGTGCTTCCTTTTCCAGTAAAGAGGAAGGAAGCCTCCAAATCAGATGGACGTCACTTGGTCCGCAAATTCTGCAGAATAAATGTGTATTTAGAGCAGGAAAATGTCTTCTGTTGCCAAAACATGGATAGGAAGTGATCTTCCTCTCTTTAATGGGCAATCTAAAGGTCAAGAGCCTGGATGGAGACAAACGGTGACTTTATGCCTGGTGTGTGCTTTGTTGATTTGAAATGTAATCCAGGAAGTCACTGAAAGCTGCCTGCAAGTTGATTATTGCCGTTTCATTGCCTCCCTCTCAACAAAAATCAGCAATAAATCAGAAATAGTCATCTGGAAAATAATAGTTATAACAGAAAAGTTCTCAAAAACAGTTTTTCTAACCCATTCAGCAGATAAATGATTTTCCTTTCCATACAGCATTATATGTAAATCTATAAAGTTTTAGAGTAGATGTTAGAAAAAAATATTATAATAGCCCTTAAATTTGGATAATACTCATGCAAATCTGAGAGAGATAGTAGATGAAGTGATCACACTGGTTAGAATATTTTAAAAAATAAGTGTTCTAAAGTGTTTCCTTAGGCTAATGTATTTGTAAAAGAGAATAATTTATTCACAGCATTTAAATACATTTTACTTTAATACAAACAAAAAAAGATAATTTGGTATCAAGCCCTTTCCAGACTTCATCTCTCTTTATTCAGTTGCTTGGCCATATTTAGCTTTTGTGGGATTTGGGCCCATCATTTTCATTGCACAGAGGAGCACCACAGAAATTCTTGTAGATTTTTCACTTCTGCATTTATCACATCAGCACCACTTCTGTGCCCACTTGCCTCTGGCTGGCACTGGGTTTTTAAAATGAGCTACACAATTACTCTGGCAAGGGGCAGGGTGATTAAAAGAGGGCTCTAGGGAGCGCAGTGAAGGAGCGTGGCACGGCAGTTTGCACAGGCAGGGCAAGCAGGCAGAGTTTCAGGTTTCCTCCTGCTAGTGGGGTTTCTACTTTGTTGTTTGTTGTGTTTTGGTTGGTTGGTTGGTTTGGGGTTTTTTTGTCAGGAATGGTTTTTGCATGATCAAAAGCTGCAGTTAGTAAAAGTGTACGTAGCCAAATAGAACCCTCCAAAAAAGATGTGTCAGTCCAGGCCCCTTCCTGAGCTTATCAGTGGTATCAGGGGCATTGCAGAAGAAGCCTGACTGCAGTGTGAACTGCAGTGAATGATCTCCTTCAGCTGGTGGCTGAGCTTAGGGAGGAAGCTGAAAGACTGAGGAGTATCAGGGAAAGTGAAAAGGAATAGATTGGTGGAGTTCTGCCTTTCCATCCTCGCAGGAGGCCCACCAGGAGTCAGAGGACTCCCATGCCTCCCTCTGTCAGGCAACAGGAGGACACCTGGGGGGTGAAGGGGAGTGGAGGTGGGTTCATCCTCAGAGAGGCAATAAAAATTCCTCCTGACCCCCATCACCTATCCAGGTACCACTTCAGAACAGATTTGAGGCCCTGGATCTAGAGGATCAGCCAGAGGATGTAGAGGAAAATGCTGTGTCCAGTGAGCATCCCAATTACCCTTCAGAGGTTAGAGGATCACCACCTCTAACATCAAAAAGAAAAGAAGGGTGATCATAGTGGGTGACTCCTTTCTGAGGGGAGCAGAGGGCCCCACATGTCAGCCAACCCCATCCCACAGGTGGCTCTGCTGCCTTCCTGGGGCCCAGATATGGGATATCACTAAGATATCCCTGGGCTGATCCATCCCTGTGATCATTACCCACTGCTGATGCTCCAGGCTGGCAGTGACAAGACTGAAAGAGGAACATCAGGGCAATTAAAGGGATTTTAGGGAAGTGGGTCAAGTGGTTGATAGGGCAGGGGCACAGATAGCCTTTTCCTTAGTCCCTTTGGTGCCTGAGAAAAATGATTAAAGGAATAGGAGAGCCCACATTATCAACAAGTGGCTCAAGGGTTGGTCTCATCAGCAGAATTTTGGGTTCTTTGATCATGGGGCAACTTTAATGTCATCTGGCCTGCAGGAATTGGATGATCTTGAGGGTCTCTTCCAACCTAGTGATTCTGTGATTTGTGCTTGGGATGGTGATACAGCACTTGAACAAGATGTGCATGGAATTCATCTGCATCCCTGGCCTTTCCACCCAAATTAAAAGCCAGGTGTTTAATTATTTTTATGATTAATGTGAGAATTCCACAATATCACCTCTTTTACATGGCCAGCTTGGGAAAAGCTGTCATGTGCATGCCACTGCTCATTCTCCCCCACCCCCTTCCCCCCGCAAGCCACCAAATTAGCTCTATATTTCAAGCTCCAATTCAGCACAGACTAAGATTTATGTTTAAAACTCTACTCCTAGCAGCAAAGCTAAGAAGCTTCCCCATTTTGCATCTGTTTGATTATCTCATAATAGGTTTTATTAATTTTCAGATGTGTGGGTTAGGTGTGTTTATAAAGGCTCCTCAGTTTGTTTTTGAGGCAATTAAAAAAAAATACAGATTTGAGACCTCCCACCTTCCCTTTTAGATTACAGAGTCTTTCAGTTAAATCTGATACTGAGCCTAAGTGATGAACAGTGTACTGAACAAGTGAAAAAGCTTGGCTCAGTGGGACATATGCTATACACCAAAAAAGTAGAGTTTCTTTGTGCAGGGAAGGCAGCAAAAGAGATAAAGTTCTGTAGCTGTGAATTCAAGGTAGCTGTGTCCTTTCTGCACTTGGTTCCAATTCTGCTGCTGCGTGATTTGATGGGCAATAGTAATTTGAAACACAGAGAAGAAGGTCCTAAACAATATCCTTCTCCCTAGAAACTCAGGAGGATGGAATGCTGTAAGCTCCTGCTCTCTGTAGAGCAAATGCCAGCATGCTCAAAGTTTCCCTGTAGTGGAGCTCTCAGGGTTCATATTTTGGCTGATCATGAAAGGCCAGCAGTTCTCAGAAAGAAAAGTGAGTTAATAAATCCACAGCCCACATTTATCTTCCCGAGCATTTCACAGCCTCTCAAATTGCTTGTCTCCCTCTCTGCATGGATTAAACACTGGGAACCAGCACGGGCCAAAGGACTGGGGCTGGCACAGTGCCCTGGCCTCTTCTCTGAAAGGCAGCTCTGTCTGGAGGGCAGAGGGCAATGTAGCACAACCAGAAGAGTGGTTTTAACAACTGGGCAATGTTTTCCTGCTCTTTCTCTTTCTGCAGCCAGCACTCACCGTCTGGGGGTTGTGTGAAATACAGATTGTAATTATAGCTGGATGCTATTTCCCACGATTTGGGGCTGCAGGAGCAGCCATCATTTTGCATGCTTGTTTGGCACTGAGGAGCTGTTAATTAAAGGTGAGTGCTGCTGCTTTCAGGCAGCCTTGACATTTGAAGCACCTGCTGGTGCTGGTGCTTTTAGCACCTGTGCACTCACGATAAGGCAGGGCCTCCCACACAGGGAGATTGATGGGTCTGGCTACAGTAGTCTCAGGGCTTCTGACTGGTGGCCACGTGAGCTCCAGGGTACTGGAGCTTATCTGCACTTGGACACTGCAGCTAGAAGTCCCAAACTGATTTCTCTCTTCCCCTTGCCATCCCTCTGTTGCTGTGGAGTTTCCTTGTTTTTATATATTAGATGGTATTTGCCAAAAAAATTGTCTTGCATTTGTATCTGTCGCATCCAGAGCTGGCACATCATTTGGGATTTTTATTTTTTATTAATTGATAATTGTTTTTAGTTGGTATTATTATTCATTCAGTGATAATAAGAACTGCTAGCTCATCTAATTTCAACACCCATCAATTATTAACCACTTGCTTCTGTGGCTATAACTTCTAAGATTGGTTGTGTTTTGTTATACAAATGGATATCAATCCTACTTATTCCTGAAAAGTGTTTTTATAGCTTATATTTCATATATTATTTAATTACAGTCTGCCACTAAGGAAACAATGCTTGAGAGGGATGAATATGTAACTGGGCTGTACAACTAGAGACTCCCCAGAACAGCTGTGAGAGAAGTCCACCTGCTGCTGGGGGTTTCTTGAGGATTTTTGTTTTCTTAGCTTTTCCTGTGAAGTGTGTATGACTCACTCCTTCTAAGCAAGTAACCTGATTTAGAATCAGAAACCCAATCTGTCTCTTCCTAGCAAAATTACAAAACCCAGAAGAGGAAGCTGAGTCAAGACTTGTAAAACTCTAAATAAATGTTTATCTAGATGTCACTGGAGACACTGGGACTAGGACTCACCTGACAGAACCCAGGGATCCAAAGTGAGGATAAATTCCTCTCTGAAAAAAAAGTGATTGTATTTAGTTACTCTACACTTTCCCAGCTGAGATAAACTGATTTTTTTACAGGCCAGCATTAATATTCCAGAGCATTTTCACCCAAGGGCTGCAGGGTCAGTGAAACAGAGAATTCTCAATCACCATCAGCCTGGGCCTAAATGGAGAATTTGTTGTGCTTGTGGTGTCATTAGAAGGGAGAGGAGTGCCAGGGGCTGTTGGGGCCTGTTGAGGTAAATCCTGTCCCTAGGAAGCACTGCCTGCCTCTCCTGCTCGGTCTGAGGAGAGATCCTGTCCCAGGGGAGAGGGTTTTCCAAGATTCTCTGCTGTACATTCAGCAGCAGAACAGGTTTAAAGGTACCACTCAAAGGCTGAGGCAAAAAATATGGAGAACTCAGCTTGGCTATAAACAAACCAAGTTTATCCCAACAAAGTGTTCTTATCTAAAGAGAATGGCTGCATCCAGCAGCAATGGTCCCTGTCACCTTCTTAATATCCAGCTCTGCAGCTCTGTTCTAGTTCCCAGGCAGGTCATGGACACTCCTGAATTTGTTGGCCATTGTGAGTGGCGGGAGGGGAAGATGAATCTGTGAGATTTAGGAACATAGGGCTGCTTTAGGACATTAGTGCAAACATAAAAACCTCATTTTCACATTTCAGTGTGGTCTGGTATTTATACACTGAACAACCATCCAGAAAGGCTTGCTGGAGGCCAGATCCATGTTTCAGTGGGCTCAGATGGCTGGAGTTTTGGACAAGAGAGGGTTTGTATGTTGCAGTGCAACTGTCAGAGAACAGCTTTCCATCCATGGTGTGGGGAGCAGCAAGGTTAGGCCTGCACAAATCTCATTCCCAACTTTAATAAACTTGAAGGGAACCAGATCAGCTTCTTTCCTAAGATAAGGACTTCACTGTTCTAGAATTTTTAATAGTGAAGATATTTGAAGCCTCTGTATGCCAATTTTTCCATTCTGAAGATCATTAGATGAGAAATCCTGAGTCTCCTACCTTCAGAGTTTTTCCTTTAGTCTTTTGGGGGGTTTAGGCTAAAAATATAAGAAGTGTATTTTGTATCTAGATAGCTAGATGTAATATTATATTTATAAAACACATCTAGAAATGATCTATAAGTTCAAGAAATATTTAAATGACCCTCTGTAGTCATGTGGTTTAGTTTTGGGCAGTCCTATGAGGAGCAGAGGTTTGGACCCAGTGATCATTTTTGGTGCCTCCCAACTTGAGATACTTTATTATTCCAACGGATTAGCATCAGTCCCCTTCTCCCAGTATACTAAAATAGTGTGAATGTGTTCTAAATATGAGAGAGCACTACATAAAATACACTAAGAGATAATTAATCTGATCAACTGTCTGCTGAATTGGTTTTTACCCTCAAAATCATTGGTTAGGAATGATACTCTTTCCTAATAGGATAGATTTTCATCACATTGGGGATGGGAGAGAGAATAATTTCCCTATTTCCCAGTATTTCAGAATTCAATTTTTCTTTTTTCTTTTTATTTTTTTTATTATTTTTTTTAATATTGATGGGCTTTGGAAACAGTGCACAGGTGCTGGGAGTGGTTTTCAGCAAACACAGCCACTCCCAAGACGAATAAAGAGCATTTGGTGTGGGTTTTCTGGGGGAGGGTTTGTTTGGTTTTTTGTAGGTTTGTTTTTGTTTTGCTGTTGTTTTGTTTATTGGTTTTTTGTTGTTGTTGGTTTGGTTTTTTTAGTTTGTTTAGTTTGGAATTTTTTGTAATTCTTTCTCTTGCTTCCAGAAGTGATGGTACAGAAAAGGTTGCCCATAAAGAGAACTTTAGTGAGGGATTTTAGTTTTTCTCCCATTTCCCCTCTGTGATTTAGAGCACTTGCTGGCTTCTTTAAGTGCCTATTAAATATTGAAAAAAGTGAAGGCAGGGGGCAACTCTGAGATAAAGTGTGACTGGTACTTAATTACATTTCCTTGAAATGAAATCACTACAATTAAAAAAAACATCAGCACAGCCAACATTAACATCCTGAATAAGCTCAGCTCATGTGGGTTTCTGACCAAACACAAACCTCCAACTCTCTCAGATTAGGGAAGAAGCTTTATCTCCTTCACTGTTCCCCTTATCTCTCCAATTCCAGTACAGAGGCACTAATATTTCAGCATCTCAGAAGTTAATCAATAATCTCACGCTCAATTTCAGATCCCAGATGAAATCTTATCACTGGCTAATTATTTCCATGTTACCTTCACCTTGGAAAGCAGGAGATTGAAGCCAAGATTTTGTGTGGCTATTTTTGTTTTCCATTAGTCATTGTGCAGAGATTTCATCATTTCTCTTTTGAACCTCTGTTCAAATTTTTCTCAATTGTCCTCAATTTTTCTCTTCCTCATGTAAAATAGTGCAGAATAAAATCACTGAAAAAACTATTTAAGTGTACCTGGAGAGCTGTTGAAATCAATAAGGGCTCAGATAGGTAAATTCAGGCAAACGCTTTGATTTTAAATGAACCTTTTGGGGCATTTTGGGGGTTTCAGTGAAGTTATCAAGAATATTCCCAGAGTGGGGAAAAGGTGAAAGAGGGCCTGGGGTTAGGTTATAAGGAGGAAAGGAATATAATTTGAGTCAGAATTTGCACCCAAAAAATTAAATAAAGGAAATTCTAGAGTGAGGTATCTTTCAAAGAAGTTACAGAGGAATTAAATACATTATCAATTTAAAAACATAGCACCTTCTTGTTCTTCTGTATACTGGCTTCTTTTTGGTTTGTTGGTGTTTTTTTTGTTTTTTTTTTTTTAAATTACAATCCTTTAGAGGTGTCAGTAAAAATAAATTAGTTTACTCTTACATTAATGTCTATATTTATAACTAAATATATTTTTCAGCTTAAGCATAATTAAGTAGATGAGACAAGAAATAAACTGGTCCAAACAGGTTCTACTATATTTGCATGACCTTTCTCTAAGAAAGAAACATTCTTCCTTCAGTTTTGTTGCTTGTGGAATAACTATTAATTCTAAAATTTCTGCACAGAGTAGATTGAACTATAGTAAAAAGTATCTTTTCTGCATTAGTGAAGAAGGGCTGTAGCTGCTAGTAATTGCCACCTAAAGGAGATTTTCAGATAAAATTAAGAAATGTAATTTTTAATGTATTCTATAATAGATTTCCCCTCAGGGGTAGAACCAGGATTTTGCAGTTGGGAGAAAAACAATTTCAATTCTGAGTCGAAAAATGTTTGACTCCTACTCCTACTTTGACTCCTGAGTGTTCCAGGTCATTCCTGAGTTTGAAAAAGTTTGTTTAGGGCTTAAAAACCACCACAATATATATATGACAGAAGTATGTCTTTGAATATTAAAAATACCTTCTGTTACTCTTCATTAATTTTCATTAATATCCATCTAAACCTACATATTAAAGAGGCACAGCTTGATAAGGAAATCTCTCATTTTGCACAGTGGGTAATGTTTACATGTTTGTACCTTTCTTTAAACAAGAGAGGTTTCCTGGCATTGGCACAGCACCATCTTCCTGCTTGTCATGGAGAAGTGTGGAAATACACCCAGCTGAAACATTAAATCTCTCCTGGTGCTTCTGCATCTTGCTAAATTGAATAAAAATATTTCCCTAACAATATTTTTCTTGTTTGTTTAGCCTTTATTTAGTTTTATAGATGGCAGAATTAGATATTTTCTCCCCATACCCCTCCAATCTCAACTGCTTGGTTGTCCAGACAAGCCCAGTGGAGAGAGCTAAGCATCATCTGTATTCTGTAAAGCTGTGGCAGGAATTTTTTAATTTTTTCAGACAATTCATGTGTGATTCCCGTTCTATGGTACTGAATTAATCCAATGTTTTGAGGAAGAATAAGGTGAAAAAAAAAAAAAAAAAGGACTGTGAGACAAGAAGCGCAGAAGAATCTGAGTGGTATTAAAATATAATCCCACACACATTATGTGACAGAATTCTGTGTAGATGAGGCTTTACTCCCGAGAGATAAAATCTTCTGGCTCTTTGTCAACATCCTTCCCCTTCTCTGTGATGCACAACAGAGGGAATCTGCTCTCATGGCCCCTGGAAGGTGAACAGGAAGCAAAACTGTTGTGTATCCCATATTAACAAAGCATTTTAGTGAAGATCAGCTTGAAATATTTGGCAATCTGTGAGTCATTACCAAAGCAAGAGAAGGTTAATCATAACCAAGTTTTTATAGTGGTAAATAAGAAATTCAGCGTGGGAGCCTGCTTTGAAAATAACAGAAGTAAAACTGAGTTTGCAACACTGGGTGTAGATGTTGGGGTCATAACATATCTCACTTATGTTCAAACAAAACAACATCTGTTTAGCAGAAATGTCTAAGTGCTTATTGACTGATTAATTTGGGAATAATAAATATTTGTTAACAAATACAAGAGATGTCAAAAGGACAAGTAGGAGAAAATTTTTATGGCAACACAAGCTGGTATATTTAATTTTCACAATGCTTTAAAGTAATGTATTTATATTTTTCTCTTTCTGTTTCCTTGCTTGCTGGCACCTGGGCTGTTCTCTTTTTTTCAGAAGCAGTTATTTTGTAACCTGCTGAAAAACAGAGGGTGAATATTTTAACATTGAAACTACTTAAGGTGCCAACCTGATCCTGTGTATAGAAATACCTTCGCAGAGTAATTATGAGAAAAAAATCTTCATTGAAGGGAGATCAAATAGAAAATTGTATGGGAAGATTTTAAAAATGGGGGGGAAGCTTATTTTCCCTTGTTGGATGATGGAATACAGCAGAACAAGCCTTAAAATCAGCCTGAAAATTAAATTGATTGCCATTAAGTGATTTGTCTCCATACAGACTATTTACCTAGAGAGAGTAGAAAGCAAGGTAAACATTGGTGGTGCAGTTAAGACACTTGGGATTATCACAACTCACATTCTCAAATAAAAGCTGCAGTGCTTCAGTCTGAAAGAGAAGAAACAGGCTTGGAATCCTGTGTGCCAAAGTAATCTTGTTACTTCCTCTTTGAACTTCCAGTCTCGTTTTTATATGGGAAAAAACTGCAATTCCCTGGCTAAAACCTGACAACCTCATTTCCAGCACATATCCAAATCTTAACGAAGCTTTTGTGGGGTTTGATACGCCAAAGAATCCTTTGCTCTGAACTGAAAAGACCTTGAGGGGATGAGATAGCAAGAAATATCTCTTTATCTGTCTAAAGCTACTGACGTCAGATATGATAGAAATGATATCCTGCTGCTCTGCATGCTTTTTATGTGATTGAGTGCAGTAATTAAAAGAAATTAGGCTAGTGCCAAGTCCTTAAGCACATGCTCTGGCAGAATTTTATCTCCTGTTGCAGTTTGCATGACGCCTTGCAGTGATGCAAGGATTCATTGGCAGCACAACAGTGTCCAGCTTCTTTATTTACATTATCTTGCTCTGTCACATGTGCCTTTATTGGATGTAATTGATCAGTGGCTGTTCTTTTGCCTTTACTGGATTTTTACACTAATTAAATTGTTTGGCCTGCAAAAGAGAAGCTCCAGGATGACCTGATTGAAATCTTCCAGTACCTGTTTTTCAAACACTTCTCAATTCAGATGAAATCAAAATCCTTTCATTGAGAGTTAATATCTTTACAAAATTTTACCTGCAGAAAAGCTTAAAACATATAATTCCTAATATTAAAGTGAGCTTCCATTCTTTCATAATTAGTAATGCACAAAAACTACCATGCACCTCCTTTTCCATCTAAACTAAAGGTAGCAGCATGTTATAGGATAAGCCCTGGGGGCTCTCAGGTGTAGAATGAGTAAATTTCATGGTGGTAAAATCTAATTTTACCTCCCATCACCTCACCCACAAAGAGAAATAAATAACTCAAACAAGATGCAGCATGGAAAAAATCCAGTGAAAGATAAAAATCCATAGATTTCAGAGCTGGGAGAAACCATGTCAGTAGAATAATTCTCTAGTCCTTCCTCTAAAACAACCAAATGAATGGTAGAGGTAAGAAACTGAGAGTTTATTCTTTAAGCTGGGGGTTTTGGGACTTGTGTGTGTTCACACTCACTTTCACAGACATTATGTAGAAGAGTGTCAGGGATTTGCCCAGGTGGAAAGAATGATGTATTTGAGATAAAGTCCTGATAAGAAAGTCAGGAGCAGAATCATTCACTCTGAGATCTGCATGTTTTTCTGTCAGCAGCCCCCAGCTACAAATCCTGGGACTTTATTAATAGAACTGTTGGAAAAATGCTGAGTCAAAATCATCAAAACACTCTCTGGGAAAAAAAGTTTGTTTTTTCTTAGCTCCTCCTGGCAGAAACTAGGCAGGTTTCCATGGAAACTTTCCTGCCTCACCCACAGTTTCCCTGTCTGAAACCAGAATTCCAGCCATGGGATGAGCACAAACTGCTTGGCAGCTGTGGCTGTGAGGGTTCAGAGGGCTGCTGGAACATCATCTCCAGGTTATTTTGAAAAGCTGAGCAAAAATATTGCATCACTTGCTGTAAACAGCGTCTGAGGATTCTTGTCCTCAGAAATGTTGGAGTCTTTTCCCAGCAGGCAACAGTTTTTCCCTCTCTCAGGTTTTCACTCAAAAAAGGAAGTTTGTGCCCTGACTAGTTTATTAAAAAGCTGCCATGGCTCATACTTCAGCCATGGACCTACAGAATGTTCCCACTGCTTTTACAGAAGCCACAAGCTGGCAGAAGCAGGTTCTGATCCTTGTCTGAGATGAACTTTAACTCCGTGGTGTGGAATGGTTTCAAAGCTCTTTTCAAAGAGGAGGAGACCTGTCCTGTGGTAAGAAAGGTGTGAAAGGAGTTATTGCTTAATAAACCTGTTGTTTTTTTGGAGTTTTTTGTGTGCTGTGAAAGAAAAATTAGCCCTTCAACTGGCTTTTAAAATCTATATGAGGACCATTGTCTCTGAAAATTTGACTTTTTCAAATTTTTTCAAGAAACAAGGCAACATTTTATTTTGTTCTAATTTTAGATTTATTAAAATAAAAAAAATAAATGTAAAGTATCTTTTCTAAACACAGCAGGTACTCAGCTAACAATCAATGTGTTAAGAGATGTAGACAAAATCACTTTAACCCCCCTTGAAATTAAAGCACTGAAATAAAAAAGACAATCATACTTGTTAGCTAAAATCTCTCATCCTGGCTGAGTTAAATTTTATGGTTTTTGTGTGAGAGCTCTTTATTGGGAATGTTTTCATCCTGTCCTTCCAGATGCAGACTTTACTTCTCATTGCTGAGGGCTGTTGTCACCATTTTAGTCATCCTCCTATTTTGTAAGCTGGGTGTTTACAGTGTGGTGAGAAGATTCAAACCTTTGCCTGTGAGGCAGAAGGCAAATGGAAAAAATCATCCTTGCAGCTGTGGAGGAAGCAAAATTAGGTCTGAAGTTACATATTTTCAACCCTGAGTAACAGCAAAGGGTTGCACATTGTGCTCAGCATCATCTGGGAGAGGCAACAATTGTGCAGGAGCAGTGAGGAGTCGGTGAAGAGCCAAACAAGGACAGTTTATGTCTCTTTTTTTCAGCACACAAACAAACACATGTGAATGTGCCCTACACATGATCTGTCACATCCTCAGGACTCATGTCAATCTCTGCATCGCTGCTGTCACAAATTACTTCCACATAAATTCATGTAACTAAGAGTGATCCTTGTTTTATTGCTTCCAGGTTTCCCTTCCATTCTTTTTCTGAGTTGCACCAGGAACATCCTGGCACTGGAAAATCAGGATTTCTGAACTTTCTGGGTACCTTCTCTAGCAGGTCTTTCCCAGGTCTGCCATGCTAATACCCCACCTTTACATTTACCTTTACAACCAAAAGTAAATAACCAGCATTTGATGGGTGTTTCTGTTGGAGGTGCTGAAGTACTAAGGACTGTCAACTTTCTGTTCAGACTGTAGCCATTGCTATTTCTCCCTGTTATATTTTCCCTACTTTTATTCTTAAACACATGAAGTGATCACCCACCTATTTTTCAACTCTGATCATATGATTTCTTTCACAGGCCCAGCCTTTCCATGGAATTTAATAGAACTTTGTCATTAGGCATTGGTCATATTCCTTCAGTCATTGTACCTGAAGGGGCTCTCAGCTTTCTGGTCACTCTCCTATAGCTTTCAGTGTTTGCTTTACTCTTTTCTAAACTTGCCTTTGAGGAGAAAGTCTGCAATATCCTTCATTATCATTGCTTATTTTTAACAATAAAGAGATATCTTTTCATTAGGTGATGTATTTTCTCTTTCAGATTTTCACATTTACATTTCCTTACTGTAATAAACCCACTCCTGTTCTGTTTGTCTCATCTCCTTATTGTGTGCTGAGTAATGAGAGTGAATTTCTCAGAGCCAGGTATTATTTTCTGTTTCTTTAAGCACATCTAACTCAGAATACAACCTTTCCCAAACCTTTTAACATCTAATATGATCTGACACATGATTAAGAGTCCAAAGTCTTGCATGTTATCTCAGATTTTAAGCTTTTTATTCATTTGTTCCTTTGGGAGATCTTACCTGCTTGGGAAGATAAAATAGGAAGACTCTCCTTTCCTAGGACTTTTGTGTGTGGAAAGGTTGAACATTCAAAATCCTGGTTATAAAGTGGGACTACCTTTGACAAATGAAGTGCCAATGCCCTCAGGGAAACACAATATGGGATTTATGCCAGTTATTAGCTGGCAGAAAATCTTAGGTACATTTCTATGCCCTCTATTATTTAGCTGTGCATGTGGAACGGGCCAGATTTTCTCATGTTCTTGCCTGTTTTGAAACCCTCTAGGGTGGTATCAGGAAGCCAGATCTATCCAGCAGATTATTCCCTGGATACCTGACATGCTCACACACTCTGCTTTAGCCTGGGTTCATAAAAATTGGGGCATTTTTAGAACTGTGTCAACCTTTTACCTGCAGCTGGCTGCTCCTTTTCTGGGAGCTGCTTTCAGAGACAGAAGCATTCAGGCTCCTTCCTCCACACTGTGGGGCAGATTTTTGGAAATAAATTCTCATCCATGAATGATCTCCTGGTGATTCCTGCCCATTGCAGTGAGGTACAGGGGCTTTGCTGCTAGTTTTTTCAACTCATTCTACAGGTGTGAAATATTTCAAAAAGCAAATAAGGAAAGGCAGTGCATCAGCTGCTGACAGGATATTAGATGCTGAATGATGTGAGAATATCTGCAGCAGAGAGAAAAGAATTCTTCCATGAAAACCTGTCAAAAATTATTGTCACAGCCTTCACAGTAATGCAACTTTCAGCAATTGAAAATCAAACTGTGATACCAATTCTCATATTTCTTCTGATTGACTTGTTGCCCTGATCTTAAACCAAATCATGCAGTCTAAAGGCTGCTATCACATTTCTTGTTTTGCTTTGGAAGAAGAAAACTGATATTTTTATCAGCATTTTACAGGCAGTTTGTCAGAGCTGCAGTTTTAACTGCGCTCCCTCTCCCTGGAATAGCATCAGGGATGAATAATTTTTCCTATGTGAAGTTTATTGTTTGAGACCCACTTCTCACCTTAGAAAAAGATAACACCCCTTCCCTCTTCTCCTCCTGGTGAAAGCAGAAGTTTCCACCTCGGGCTTTGTCCCAGCACATCCTCTGGAATAATAAGTGGAAGTCACAGGTCTTGAGCACTGCTTTTGTCACAGCAGAAAGGGCTAAGGAAGTCTGGGAAAATAAAAATGAGCAACAGCAGTAGGTGCTAAAGGTCAAAGGGTGGGTTTCACTTAATTTTTGCATATTTTCTCTCCAAGATGCTGTTGGTTGATCAAACCAGTTGAGTGAGTGATCAATGCATTCATCCTCCACAACTTCAGTGGATGTTAAGGGTGGAGAAACGGGGAAAATGTGAACAGAATGGAAGGAGGCAGATAATTTGTAATTTTTAAATGGAGACTTAAGGGGATGATAAACTGTCATGTGGGAGAGCTTTATATAACACAACTGAAAATATTTCCAAATATTAGGATTTGCCCAGCATAAATCAGTAGCCGTTTGTCCTAAACAAGGACTGTGGTTTACAACAACAGCAAAACTGTTGTTCTTGAACAAGATCACACTTGGTTTGTATTTATTTGGGGGCCTCTGTGACTGTTTTATTGTCTAATTATAATTTTCCCCTTTGTTGTTTGGATTCTGCTTCATCACAGTATATATGTAACAGCATTTTTGGTATCTGTGTATCCAAAATAATCCAAATGAAATTAGTAGAAGTAAAAATGAAACCATACAGGCTTGGTTTCAGTGATCAGTCACTCACATGGAGGGGCTGGAGTGTCCAGGTCAGGGAACAGAGCTGGGGAAGGGGCTGGAGCCCCAGGAGGGGCTGAGGGAGCTGGGAAAGGGGCTCAGAAGAAGAAAAGGAGGCTCAGGGGACCCTTCTGGCTCTGCACAGCTCCCTGACAGGAGGGGACAGACAAGGGGGAACAGGAGGACAGGGAATGGCCTCAGGCTGGGCCAGGTTGGA